>NC_084626.1:29253847-29403847 GCF_033978795.1 Nerophis ophidion
ATAGAACGTTTTACAGTAAAAATTAAAACACTAGAACTGTCAAATGACTTTTTTTAAATTATTTTCAAAAATGTTCTACTTGAATGAATGTCATATTTGCTCAAAAGTTAGTAAAAGTTTTAGCTAATGTCCCATCTGTGTATGCTGAAGTAAGAAGAGCACACCACAGTTTTCTTTGCACTGACCTCATCACTGACTCATGTAACCTTTCAGGTAACCATCATGAATAAGGTAAAAGAACACATATGGTTAAAATAAATTAATTTGCTTATATACACGGTTATTGCAATATTTTTTATGATTAATCGCATTATTCAACTTCTTATTTTTGACAGCCTTAGTTAATAAATGTGATCAGTATTCGGTATTGGCAGCATAATCCCTGATCGGACATCCCTAATCTAAAAGTTTCTAACTTGAAATGAAGGTCACTGAACGCACCACAGTTATGAGCAACGAGATGCAAATGTGAAAGTTATAAAAAAAAATTCTCCAATGCTGCAATAAGTAGATTTTATGTTTTATTTTTTTTTATTTTTATCTTAACATTTATGACATTTTCCTAACCTACACATTTGAAAGAACAACACTTTTAAACTACAGCATTCCCAATTTGACGTCACCGGGGACAATAAAGACTAAATGTTATTTTAAAGTTTCTAACTGGGGGTTGGGCGGGTTGGCCACATTTGTGGTCCTCTCCAAGGTTCTCATAGTCATCATTGTCACCGATGTCCCACTGGGTGTGAGTTTTCCTTGCCCTTATGTAGGTTCTTCAGAAGATGTCGTAGTGGTTTGTGCAGTCCTTCGAGACATTTGTGATTTAGGGCTATATAAAAAAACATTGATTGACTAATTGACTCATGAGATGATGACTTGTCCAGGGTGTGCCCCGCCTTCCGCCCGGATACAGCTGATGTATGCTCCAGCAACTCCCGCGAACCCAAAAAGGGACAACCGGTAGAAAAATGGATGGATGGATGAACACACCAAAGTTATGAACAACGAGATGCAAATGTTAAAGTTATAAATAACTTTCTCCAATGCTACCACAGGTAGATTTTATGTTTTTTTGTTGATTTTTTTCATTTTATCTTAACATTTATGACATTTTCCTAACCTACACTTTTGAAAGAACAACACCTTTAAACTACAGCATCCCCAATTGGGCATCCTTGGGGACAATAAAGACTAAATGTAATTTAAAAGTTTCTAACTTGAAATGAAGGTCATTGAACGCACCACTGTTATGAACAATGAGATGCAAATGTTAAAGTTATAAATAACTTTTTCCTTTGCTACCACAGGTAGATTTTATGTATTATTTTTATTTTATCTTAAAATGTATGACATTTTCCTAACCGAAAGAACAACACCTTTAAACTACAGCATCCCCAATTTGACGTCCCCGGGGACAATAAAGATTAAATGTAAGTTAAAAGTTTCTAACTTGAAATGAAGGTCATTGAACGTACCACAGTTATGAACAATGAGATGCAAATGTCAAAGTTATACATAACTTTCTCTAATGCTGCCATATGTACATTTTATGTTTGTTTTTTTCATTTTATCTGAACATTTATGACATTTTCCTAACCTACACCTTTGAAAGAACAACACACTTGAACTACAGCATCCCCAATTGGGCATCCCTGGGCTGGAGACAATAAAGACTAAATGTAATTTAAAAGTTTCCAACTTTACATGAAGGTCATTGAACGCACCACAGTTATGAACAACGAGATGCAAATGCGAAACCTGTACATAACTTTCTCTAATGCGGCCATATGTATATTTTATGTTTTTTTTTTCATTTTATCTGAACATTTATGACATTTTCCTAACCGAAAAAAACAACACCTTTAAACTACAGCATCCCCAATTGGACGTCCACAGGGACAATAAAGACCGATGTAATTTAAAAGTTTCTAACTTGAAATGAAGGTCATTGAAAGTACCACAGTTATGAACAATGAGATGCAAATATGAAAGTTATAAATAACTTTCTCCTATGCTACCACAGGTAGATTTTATGTATTTTTTAAAAAAATGTATCTTAACATTTATGACATTTTCCTAACTGAAAGAACAACACCTTCAAACTACAGCATCCCCAATTTGACGTCCCCGGGGACAATAAGTTAAAAGTTTCTAACTTGAAATGAAGGTCATTGAACGTACCACAGCTATGAACAATGAGATACAAATGTGAAAGCAGGGCTTCCCACACATTCATTTATTGTTGGCGGCCCACCACGAAAGAATTACGGCCGCCACAAACAAAACAAAAAATAAATAAAAAATTAATATATATATATATTTTTTTTTCAGCTTTTGAATCGCTCGACCGCTCATAAAAGCAATGGGACTCTGTCTGTGAATGGAACATGTTATATAAATATGTAAATATGATATAAATATGTATATAAATATGTACATAAAGTGTTGTAATTATATTCCAACTCCGCGTTCTTCTTGGTATTCGCCGCCGCCGCTGCCACCCCCCATCAATAACGCCCCCACCCCCCACCGCCAGACCACACCACCACGAATAGATGCCTGACCTGTGGGAAACACTGAAAAGTTATAATAACTTCCTCCTATGCTACCACAGATAGATTATATGTATTTTTTATTTATTTTATCAGCATCCCCAATTGGGCATCCCCGGGGACAATAAAGACTAAATGTAATTTAAAAGTTTCCAACTTGAAATGAAGGTCACTGAACGTACCACAGTTATGAACAATGAGATGCAAATGTGAAAGTTATAAATAACTTTCTCCTATTCCACCACAGGTAGATTTTATGTATTTTAAAAAAAAAAAGCACCTTAACATTTATGATATATTCCTAACCAAAAGAACAACACCTTTAAACTACAGCATCCCCAATTTGACGTCCACGGGGACAATAAAGAGTAAATGTAAGTTAAAAGTTTCTAACTTGAAATGAAGGTCATTGAATGTACCACAGTTATGAACAATGAGATGCAAATGTTAAAGTTATTCATAACTTTCTCTAATGCTGCCATATGTACATTTTATGTGTTTTTTTTTTTTTTCATTTTCTCTGAACATTTATGACATTTTCCTAACCTACAGCTTTGAAAGAACAACACACTTAAACTACAGCATCCCCAATTGGGCATCCCTAGGGACAATAAAGACTAAATGTAATTTAAAAGTTTCTAACTTGAAATGAAGGTCACTGAATGTACCACAGTTATGAACAATGAGATGCAAATGTCAAAGTTATAAATAACTTTCTCCTATGCTACCACAGGTAGATTTTATGTTTTTTTTTTTAATTTTATCTTAACATTTATGACATTTTCCTAACCGAAAGAACAACACCTTTAAACTACAGCATCCCCAATTTGACGTCCCCGGGAACAATAAAGAGTAAATGTAAGGTAAAAGTTTCTAACTTGAAATGAAGGTCATTGAACTTACCACAGTTATGAACAATGAGATGCAAATGTGAAAGTTATAAATAACTTTCTCCTATGCTACCACAGGTAGATTTTATGTTTTTTTTTTAAATTTTATCTTAACATTTATGACATTTTCCTAACCGAAAGAACAACACCTTTAAACTACAGCATCCCCAATTTGACGTCCACGGGAACAATAAAGAGTAAATGTAAGTTAAAAGTTTCTAACTTGAAATGAAGGTCATTGAACGTACCACAGTTATGAACAATGAAATGCAAATGTGAAAGTTATAAATAACGTTCTCCTATGCTACCACAGGTAGATTTTATGTTTGGTTTTTTTAATTTTATCTTAACATTTATGACATTTTCCTAACCGAAAGAACAACACCTTTAAACTACAGCATCCCCAATTTGACGTCCCCGGGAACAATAAAGAGTAAATGTAAGTTAAAAGTTTCTAACTTGAAATGAAGGTTATTGAACGTACCACAGTTATGAACAATGAGATGCAAATGTGAAAGTTATAAATAACTTTCTCCTATGCTACCACAGGTAGATTTTATGTTTGGTTTTTTTAATTTTATCTTAACATTTATGACATTTTCCTAACCGAAAGAACAACACCTTTAAAC
Organism: Nerophis ophidion; assembly: GCF_033978795.1. NCBI lineage: Eukaryota > Metazoa > Chordata > Actinopteri > Syngnathiformes > Syngnathidae > Nerophis > Nerophis ophidion. Next base: position 29,257,919 of record NC_084626.1, read on the forward strand.
TACAGCATCCCCAATTTGACGTCCCCGGGAACAATAAAGAGTAAATGTAAGTTAAAAGTTTCTAACTTGAAATGAAGGTTATTGAACGTACCACAGTTATGAACAATGAGATGCAAATGTGAAAGTTATAAATAACTTTCTCCTATGGTACCACAGAAAGATTTTGTGTTTTTTTTGTTTTTTTTTATCTTGACATTTATGACATTTTCCTAACCGAAAGAACAACACCTTTAAACTACAGCATCCCCAATTTGACGTCCCCGGGGACAATAAAGAGTAAATGTAAGTTAAAAGTTTCTAACTTGAAATGAAGGTCATTGAACGTACCACAGTTATGAACAATGAGATGCAAATGTGAAAGTTATAAATAACTTTCTCCTATGCTACCACAGGTAGATTTTATGTGTTTTTTTTGTTTTTTTTTATCTTAACATTTATGACATTTTCCTAACCGAAAGAACAACACCTTTAAACTACAGCATCCCCAATTTGACGTCCCCGGGAACAATAAAGAGTAAATGTAAGTTAAAAGTTTCTAACTTGAAATGAAGGTCACTGAACGTACCACAGTTATGAACAATGAGATGCAAATGTGAAAGTTATAACTAACTTTCTCCTATGCTACCACAGGTAGATTTTATGTTTTTTTTTTTTTTTATTCTATCTTAACATTTATGACATTTTCCTAACCGAAAGAACAACACTTTTAAACTACAGCATCCCCAATTTGACGTCCCCGGGGACAATAAAGAGTAAATGTAAGTTAAAAGTTTCTAACTTGAAATGAAGGTCACTGAACGTACCACAGTTATGAACAATGAGATGCAAATGTGAAACCTATACATAACTTTCTCTAATGCTGCCATATGTAGATTTTATGTTTGTTTTTTTACATTTTATCTTAACATATATGACATGTTACTAACCGAAAGAACAACACCTTTAAACTACAGCATCCCCAATTTGACGTCCCTGGGGACATCCATCCACCCATCCATTTTCTACCGCTTTTTCCGGCACAATAAAGACTAGGTGTCACCTTGCCTGGGCTTAATGGCAAAATCTGATGGCGGGGGTGGTCAAGGTCCAATCCTGTGATGTTTGCTGTCTGCAACATAGCAGGCGTTGTGAGAGGGAGTGGCTCAGACATGAGAATAGAGAAGGAAAACAAACACAGCAGCAGCAACAGCAACAGCAGCATGTGTTCAAAAGATCAGGATGAAAGCAGTCATTAAGGTTGTAATAAATCAACTAAGCCAAGCCCCTTTGGAAAAAAAAAAGCTGTGACGGCCCATTAGTTTAATACTTTTTAAAACTAGTTGGCGTGAAAGTCTACAACCAGATGTGTTTTGCAAACAACACAGCAGAGAATCCCCCTGCAGGCATTGACTGACCCTCACAATAAGGTTGGGACTTTTTTTTTTTCTTCCCCCCTCTCTCACCACTCTACAAACCTTACAAGACATTCTTGTTGAGCATGGGTGTCAAACTCTGGCCCGCGAGCCAAATCTGGCCCACCGTGTGATTTCATTTGGCCCTTGAGGCAATATCAAATTAAACATTAGAGCTGGCCTGCCGGTATCACACAGCGGCAATGCCGCTCTAACACCGCTAATCCTCATACTTGCCAACCCTACCGAGACTCCCGAAGTTCAGTGCTCCTCCCGAAAATCTCCCGGGGGAACCATTCTCCCAAATTTCCACCGATTTCCACCCAAACAACAATATTGTTTTAATGGCACTTCCTTTAGCCTTCTCTACAACCTTGCATCACGTCCGCTTTTCCTACATACAAACATTGTGCCGTCCTAGTAACACAATATAAGCAGATTTAATACACACATAAGTTAATGCAAGGCATGCTTGATCAGGTCACACATTCAGGGTGAGCGCATAAACAACTTTAACGCTTTTACAAATATGCGCCACACCGTGAACCCACACCAAACAAGAATGACAAACACATTTCGGGAGAACATCCGCACCGTAACACAACATAAACGCAACAGAAGAAATACTCAGAACCCCTTGCAGCACTTACACCTCTGGGACGCTACAATATATAATTTGATATGCCATTGATATTTTTTGATTATTATTATTGTTTATTTGAAACTCTATTTTGCATGTCACTATAAAATTATAAACAATGCAAAACTTGTTTGGGTCCCTATTAAAAGGTTAATTTGTTCAACCTTGGCCCACGGCTTTGTTCATTTTAAAATTTTGGCCCACTCTGTATTTGAGTTTGACACCCCTGTTGTTGAGGAATCTGTTAATGATGAGCCTTCTCCACGCGGCTACATGGGAGCAAGACCTGTTTTTTTTTTTTTTTATCGATGGCAACCATAAAACATCAATATGGCCCCAGTGGCATGAACATGCATTTGTGTCTACATTTCGTTTAATAACAGTTTAGCAACAGGGGGATGGGGGTTGACACGCATTTGTCCTACAAGCCTTGAACGCATGCACTTGCAATCCGGGACATGTGGTGCATTCAATGACTCACTCACTAATACAAACCAAAGTGGTTTATTCCTAACGTTCCCCCCCCCACCTCATACATCGCAGTTAAAGTGGCGTCTCCGCATCCCCATAAATGTATCTGCATAGACGCAGAGCACCCAGTTTCAAACGCCTTCCGATACACGGCCTGTCAATAACATAGATAACATGGAAACATCATGAAATAGATATGTTACACCTTGAAGAAGAAGCCCCGCTTACCGGAGAGCATGACCGATACCTCGGGAGGCGTTCACGGTCCTCGAGGCGGGAACGAGCACCTTCGCCGGGCGACACGACACCGCCTCAGAAGGCTTCTTCAGGAGGACGTAGGACGCGTACAAACACGCTCGTTCATGGTGGCTCCTTGTCCTGATTAGAATTCACGACCTCCGCCTCCGCCGCCGCCGCCGCTCGCCGTCGGAACCGTGCGCATCTCAGCTGAGCTACCACCGGAAGCAGGAGAGTTAAAGCCCACCCTTCGCAGCAGCCAAGCCCCGCCCATACGCCGCACGCCGCAGGTGGAAACAAACGAACTGAGGTGTCTCTTACAGTGGTTCTCAACCTTTTTTCAGTGATGTACCCCCTGTCAACATTTTTTCAATTCAAGTACCCCCTAATCAGAGCAAAGTATTTTTGGTTGAAAAAAAATAGATAAAGAAGTAAAATACAGCACTATGTCTTTAGTTTCTGATTTATTAAATTGTATAAAAGTGCAAAATATTGCACATTTGTAGTGTCGACCTATTCACAGGCCTAGTGCAGTGTTTTTCAACCACTGTGCCGCGGCCGTGAGACGCACTCTGGTGTGCTGTGGGAGGTTATCTAATTTCACCTATTTGGGTTAGAAAATACTTTTTAGCAAACCAGTAATTATAGTCTGCAATTTATGTGTTGTTGTTGAGTGTTGGTGCTGTCTACAGCAATGGTTCTCAACCTTTTTTCAGTGATGTACCCCCTGTGAACATTTTTTTTAATTCAAGTACCCCCTAATCAGAGCAAAGCATTTTTGGTTGAAAAAAAGAGATAAAGAAGTAAAATACAGCACTATGTCATCAGTTTCTGATTTATTAAATTGTACAACAGTGCAAAATATTGCTCATTTGTAGGGGTCTTTCTTGAACTATTTGTAAAAAAAAAAAGATATAAAAATAACTAAAAACTTGTTGAAAAATAAACAAGTAATTAAATTATAAATAAAGATTTCTACACATAGAAGTAATCATCAACTTAAAGTGTCCTCTTTGGGGATTGTAATAGAGATCCATCTGGATTCATCAACTTCATTCTAAACATTTCTTCACAAAAAAAATAAATCTTTAACATCAATATTTATGGAACATGTCCACAAAAAATCTAGCTGTCAACACTGAATATTGCATTGTTGTATTTATTTTCACAGTTTATAAACTTACATTCATATTTTGTTGAAGTATTATTCAATAAATATATTTATAAAGGATTTTTGAATTGTTACTATTTTTACAATATTTTTAAAAATCTCACGTACCCATCGGCATACCTTCAAATACCCCCAGGGGTACGCGTACCCCCATTTGAGAACCACTAGTCTAGAGCTCGGGAGAGTAACCAACCATGTAATATTCTTCCATATCAGTAGGTGGCAGCAGATAGATAATTGCTTTGTAGATGTCGGAAACAGCGGGAGGCAGCGTGCAGGTAAAAAGGTGTCTTATGCTTAAACCAAAAATAAGCAAAAGGCGAGTGCCCCTAAAAAAAGGCATTGAAGCTTAGGGAAGGCTATGAAGAACGAAACTAAGACTGAACTGACTACAAAGTAAAGAAAAACAGAATGCTGGACAACAGCAAAGACTTACTGTGGAGCAAAGATGGCATCCACAATGTACATCCAAACATGACATGACAATCGACAATGTCCACACAAAGAAGGATGAATACGACTGGAATATTCTTGATAGAGCGTTTTCCGTTCGGGCTCCAGTGCTCTGGAATGCCCTCCCGGTAACAGTTCGAGATGCTACCTCAGTAGAAGCATTTAAGTCTCACCTTAAAACTCATCTGTATACTCTAGCCTTTAAATAGACCTCCTTTTTAGACCAGTTGATCTGCCGCTTCTTTTCTTTCTCCTATGTCCCACCCTCCCTTGTGGAGGGGGTCCGGTCCGATGACCATGGATGAAGTACTGGTTGTCCAGAGTCGAGACCCAGGATGGACCGCTCGTCTGTATCGGTTGGGGACATCTCTATGCTGCTGATCCGCCTCCGCTTGAGATGGTCTCTTGTGGACGGGACTCTCGCTGCTGTCTTGGATCCGCTTGAACTGAACTCTCGCGGCTGTGTTGGAGCCACTATGGATTGAACTTTCACAGTATCATGTTAGACCCGCTCGACATCCATTGCTTTCGGTCCCCTAGAGGGGGGGTGAGGGTGGGGGGGGGGGGGGGGGGGGGTTGCCCACATCTGAGGTCCTCTCCAAGGTTTCTCATAGTCAGCATTGTCACTGGCGTCCCACTGGATGTGAATTCTCCCTGCCCTACTGGGTGTGAGTTTTCCTTGCCCTTTTGTGGGTTCTTCCGAGGATGTTGTAGTCGTAATTATTTGTGCAGTCCTTTGAGACATTTGTGATTTGGGGCTATGTAAATAAACATTGATTGATTGATTGATTGATTGCTAAAACTAAGTAGATGCGGGAAATATTGTTCGAAGGAAGACATGAAACTGTTCCAGGAAAATACCAAAAAAAGAGAAAAAGCCAGCAAAATAGGAGCCAAGACAAGAACTAAAACACTACACACATGAAAACTCAAAATAAGTCCTGGCGTGAAGTGACAGGAGGTGACAGTACACCTAGTTTGAGACAAGAGCTGTACTGATGCATGCTTGCTTATGGTTTAAAGTCATATCCAACAATTGCGACAACTTATTACTATCAACCGAGTTTTGTGTTTTAATGATTTCTGCTGGTGGTGTGCCGCCGGATTTTTTCAACGCAAAAAATGTGCCTTGGCTCAAAAAAGGTTGAAAAACACTGGCCTAGTGGTTAGAGTGTCCGCCCTGAGACCAGTGGGTCGTGAGTTCAAATCCCGGCCGAGTCATACCAAAGACTATAAAAATGGAACCCATTACCTCCCTGCTTGGCACTTAGCATTAAGGGTTGGAATTAGGGGTTAAATCACCATAAATGATTCCCGGGCGTGGCACCGCTGCTGCCCACTGCTCCCCTCACCTCCCAGGGGGTGATCGAGGGTGATGGGTCAAATGCAGAGAATAATTTTGCCACATCTCGTATGTGTGTGACAATCATTGGTACTTTAACTTTTTAACTTTATCTTTGTATAAAAATAACTAAAAACTTGTTGAAAAATAAATAAGTGATTCAATTATAAATAATAATAATAATATTAATAATAATGGACTCTTACAGTTGTGTTGGATCCACTATGGATTGAATTTTGACAGTATCATGTTAGACCCGCTCGACATCCATTGCTTTCGGTTCCCCTTGAAAGGGTGGGGGGGAGGGGGGGGTGCCCACATATCAATCAATCAATCAATCAATGTTTATTTATATAGCCCCAAATCACAAATGTCTCAAAGGACTGCACAAATCATCACGACTACAACATCCTCGGAAGAACCCACAAAAGGGCAAGGAAAACTCACACCCAGTGGGCAGGGAGAATTCACATCCAGTGAGACGCCAGTGACAATGCTGACTATGAGAAACCTTGGAGAGGACCTCAGATGTGGGCAAACCCCCCCCCCCCCCCCCCCCCCCCCCCCCCCCCCTCTAGGGGACCGAAAGCAATGGATGTCGAGCGGGTCTAACAAGATACTGTGAAATTTCAATCCATAGTGGCTCCAACACAGCCGCGAGAGTTCAGTTCAAAGCGGATCCAAGACAGCAGCGAGAGTCCCGTCCACAGGAGACCATCTCAAGCGGAGGCGAATCAGCAGCGTAGAGCTGTCCCCAATCGATACAGGCGAGCGGTCCATCCTGGGTCCTCTCCAAGGTTTCTCATAGTCATCATTGTCACCGACGTCCCGCTGGGTGTGGTTTTTCCTTGCCCTTATGTGGGCCTACCAAGGATGTCGTAGTGGTTTGTGTTGTGGTTTGTGCAGCCCTTTGAGACACTAGTGATTTAGGGCTGTATAAATAATCATTGATTGATTGAAATAAGATATCTACACATAGAAGTAATCATCAACTTAAAGTGCCCTCTTTGAGGATTGTAATAGAGATCCATCTGGATTCATAAACTTCATTCTAAATATTTCTTCACAAAAAAAAATCTTTAACATCAATATTTATGGAACATGTCCACAAAAAATCTAGCGGTCAACACGGAATATTGCATTGTTGCATTTCTTTTCACAGTCATGAACTTACATTCAAATTTTGTTGAAGTATCATTCAATAAATATATTTATAAAGGATTTTGAATTGTTGCTATTTTTAGAATATTTAAAAAAAAAATCTCACATACCCCTTGGCATTCCTTCATGTACCCCCAGGGGTATGCGTACCCCCCATTTGAGAACCACTGCTGTAAGGCAGTGTTTTCAACCTTTATGAGCCAAGGCACATTTTTTTCTTAGAAAAATCCCAAGGCACACCCCCAACATTTTGAAAACGTTAAAAAAAATGAAACTCAGCAGCCGATATTGACAGTAAAAAGTCGTTCTGGCAATTGCTGGATGTGAATTCGAACCATAACCAAGCATGCATCACTATAGCTCTTGTCTCCTGCATATAGCTCGACCTGTCACATCACGCTGTGACTTATTTGGAGGTTTTTTTGGGTGTTTTCCTGTGTGTTGTGTTTTAGTTCTTGTCTTGCGCACTTATTTTGTTGTTGATTGTCACGTCATGTACAGATGTACTTTGTGGATGCCGTCCGCTGCTCCATGCGCTGTAAGTCTTTGCTGTCGTCCAGCATTCTGTTTTTATATACAGCAGTGGTCCCCAACCACCGGGCCGCGGCTCGATTGGTACCGGGCCGCAGAATAATTTATTTATTAATTGTAATTTTTTTATTTATTTAATTATTTATTTTTATTAAATCAACATAAAAAAACACAAGATACACTTACAACTAGTGCACCAACCCAAAAAAACTCCCTTTTTCATGACAAAGAAAAAAAAGAAAGAAAAAAAAACTACAGCAGGATCTACCCCAGTCTGCTGACATGCAAGCAGAGTAGTAGATTTTCTTAAAAAGCTTTTATAATTGTAAAGGACAATGTTTTTATCAACTGATTGCAATAATGTAAATGAAACTAACCAAAAATCTGACCTATTTCATCTTTGTGAAAATATTGGACACAGTGTGTTGTCAAGCTTATGAGATGCGATGCAAGTGTAATGTCAGGCTTTCCCCTGACAGTTTGTCTATGTTTTAGTTTTTTCCTCTGCATTTGTCTTTCCTCTGTGTTTAGTATCTTCTGTCTTTAGTTCCTGTCTAGTGCTCTTATTTTGTCAGCTTCCTGTCTTGTTCCCTGAGTACTGTGTTCCTCCTCAGCTGCGGCTGATTGGAACCTGGCCACACCTGTTTTCAATCAGCCTACTCCTATTAGTACCTGCTTTGTCTTGTGTCAGTTGCTGGATCATTGTATTGTCGTTGCCACATGTCACTCTTGTCGTGCTACCTGTCGTGTCGTTTTGTTACAGATACTACCTGTCGTGCTACGTTTTGTCCTGGTCGTCGTAGCGGTAAGCTGTTTCTGTTAGCATTAGCCATTTCCAGTTTTTCCTGTTTGCTACCCGCTAGCTTCCACGCTAGGTCCTTTTTAGTTTTCTAGCTTCCAGTGCTAGCTCCTTTAGTTTGTTATTCCGCCCACGTGCGTGCTTGTTGTTTGTTCTTGTTTAGTTTTAATTAAATCATGTTTTCCCTTTCAATGCCTGCCTCCTTCTCTGCATAATGGGGTTCGACACCAAATAACTTTGACATGTAAGCCACTGTGACACTATTGTTCTTTTTTTTTAATTTTATAAATGTCTAATGATAATGTCAATGAGGGATTTTTAATCAGTGCTATGCTGAAATTATAACTAATATTGAAAATGTTGTTGATAATATTTTTTTTTTCACTACTTTTGGTTTGTTCTGTGTCGTGTTTGTGTCTCCTCAATTGCTCTGTTTATTGCAGTTCTGAGTGTTGCTGGGTCAGGTTTGGTTTTGGAATTGGATTGCATTGTTATGGTATCGCTCTCTCTGAGCTGCAACCTTATCGTGGTAGAGGAGTTTGCGTGTCTCAATGATCCTAGGAGCTATGTTGTCCGGGGGCTTTATGCCCCCTGGTAGGGTCTCCCAAGGCAAACAGGTTCTAGGTGAGGGATCAGACAAAGAGCAGTTCGAAGACCTTTATGAAGAATAAAAAAATGGACCCAGATTTTCCTCGCCCGGACGCGGGTCACCGGGGCCCCCCTCTGGAGCCAGGCCCGGAGGTGGGGCACGATGGCGAGCGCCTGGTGGCCGGGCCTGTTCCCATGGGGCCCGGCCGGGCACAGCCCGAAGAGGCAACGGGGGTCACCCCTCTAATGGGCTCACCACCCATAGCAGGGGCCATAGAGGTCGGGTGCATTGTGAGCTGGGCGACAGCCGAAGGCAGGGCACTTGGCGGTCCGATCCTCGGCTACAGAAGCTAGCTCTTGGGACGTGGAACGTCACCTCACTGGGGGGGAAAGAGCCTGAGCTAGTGCGAGAAGTTGAGAAGTTCCGGCTGGATATAGTCGGACTCACTTCGACGCACAGCAAGGGCTCTGGAACCACTTCTCTCGAGAGGGACTGGACTCTCTTCCACTCTGGCGTTGCCGGCAGTGAGAGGCGACGGGCTGGGGTGGCAATTCTTGTTCCCCCCCGGCTCAAAGCCTGTACGTTGGAGTCCAACCCGGTGGATGAAAGGGTAGCCTCCCTCCGCCTTCGGGTGGGGGGACGGGTCCTGACTGTTGTTTGTGCTTATGCACCAAACAGCAGTTCAGAGTACACACCCTTTTTGGGAGCACTCCAGGGAGTACTGGAAAGTGCTCCCCCAGGTGATTCCCTGGTCCTACTGGGGGACTTCAACGCTCACGTTGGCAACGACAGTGAAACCTGGAGAGGCGTGATTGGGAAGAATGGCCGCCCGGATCTGAACCCGAGTGGTGTTTTGTTATTGGACTTTTGTGCTCGTCACAGTTTGTCGATAACAAACACCATGTTCAAACATAAGGGTGTCCATATGTGCACTTGGCACCAGGACACCCTAGGCCGCAGTTCCATGATCGACTTTGTAGTTGTGTCATCGGATTTGCGGCCTTATTTTTTGGACACTCGGGTGAAGAGAGGGGCGAAACTTTCTACCGATCACCACCTGGTGGTGAGTTGGCTGCGATGGTGGGGGAGGATGCCTGACAGACCTGGGAGGCCCAAACGCATTGTGAGGGTCTGCTGGGAACGTCTGGCAGAGTCTCCTGTCAGAGAAAGTTTCAATTCCCACCTCCGGAAGAACTTTGAACATGTCACGAGGGAGGTGCTGGACATTGAGTCCGAGTGGACCATGTTCCACACCTCTATTGTCGAGGCGGCAGATCGGAGCTGCGGCCGCAAGGTAGTTGGTGCCTGTCGGGGCGGCAATCCTAAAACCCCTTGGTGGACACCAGTGGTGAGGGATGCCGTCAAGCTGAAGAAGGAGTCCTATCGGGTCCTTTTGGCTCATAGGACTCCGGAGGCAGTGGACAGGTACCGACTGGCCAAGCGTTGTGCAGCTTCAGCGGTCGCTGAGGCAAAAACTCGGACATGGGAGGAGTTCGGGGAAGCCATGGAAAATGACTTCCGGACGGCTTCGAAGCGATTCTGGACCACCGTCCGCCGCCTCAGGAAGGGGAAGCAGTGCACTATCAACACCGTGTATGGTGCGGATGGTGTTCTGCTGACCTCAACTGCGGATGTTGTGGATAGGTCAAAGGAATACTTCGAAGACCTCCTCAATCCCACCAACATGGCTTCCTATGAGGAAGCAGTGCCTGGGGAATCTGTGGTGGACTCTCCTATTTCTGGGGCTGAAGTCGCTGAGGTAGTTAAAAAGATCCTCGGTGGCAAGGCCCCAGGGGTGGATGAGGTCCGCCCGGAGTTCCTTAAGGCTCTGGATGCTGTGGGGCTGTCTTGGTTGACAAGACTCTGCAGCATCGCGTGGACATCGGGGGCGGTACCTCTGGATTGGCAGACCGGGGTGGTGGTTCCTCTCTTTAAGAAGGGGGGCCGGAGGGTGTGTTCCAACTATCGTGGGATCACACTCCTCAGCCTTCCCGGTAAGGTTTATTCAGGTGTACTGGAGAAGAGGCTACGCCGGATAGTCGAACCTCGGATTCAGGAGGAACAGTGTGGTTTTCGTCCTGGTCGTGGAACTGTGGACCAGCTCTATACTCTCGGCAGGGTTCTTGAGGGTGCATGGGAGTTTGCCCAACCAGTCTACATGTGCTTTGTGGACTTGGAGAAGGCATTCGACCGTGTCCCTCGGGAAGTCCTGTGGGGAGTGCTCAGAGAGTATGGGGTATCGGACTGTCTTATTGTGGCGGTCCGCTCCCTGTACGATCAGTGCCAGAGCTTGGTCCGCATTGCCGGCAGTAAGTCGAACACATTTCCAGTGAGGGTTGGACTCCACCAAGGCTGTCCTTTGTCACCGATTCTGTTCATAACTTTTATGGACAGAATTTCTAGGCGCAGTCAAGGCGTTGAGGGGTTCCGGTTTGGTGACCGCAGGATTAGGTTTCTGCTTTTTGCAGATGATGTGGTCCTGATGGCTTCATCTGACCGGGATCTTCAGCTCTCACTGGATCGGTTCGCAGCCGAGTGTGAAGCGACCGGAATGAGAATCAGCACCTCCAAGTCCGAGTCCGTGGTTCTCGCCCGGAAAAGGGTGGAATGCCATCTCCGGGTTGGGGAGGAGACCCTGCCCCAAGTGGAGGAGTTGAAGTACCTAGGAGTCTTGTTCACGAGTGGGGGAAGAGTGGATCGTGATATTGACAGGCAGATCGGTGCGGCGTCTTCAGTAATGCGGACGTTGTACCGATCCGTTGTGGTGAAGAAGGAGCTGAGCCGGAAGGCAAAGCTCTCAATTCACCGGTCGATCTACGTTCCCATCCTCACCTATGGTCATGAGCTTTGGGTCATGACCGAAAGGATAAGATCACGGGTACAAGCGGCCGAAATGAGTTTCCTCCGCCGGGTGGCGGGGCTCTCCCTTAGAGATAGGGTGAGAAGTTCTGTCATCCGGGAGGAACTCAAAGTAAAGCCGCTGCTCCTTCACATCGAGAGGAGCCAGATGAGGTGGTTCGGGCATCTGGTCAGGATGCCACCCGAACACCTCCCTAGGGAGGTGTTTAGGGCACGTCCAACCGGTAGGAGGCCACGGGGAAGACCCAGGACACGTTGGGAAAACTATGTCTCCCGGCTGGCCTGGGAACGCCTCGGGATCCCCCGGGAAGAGCTAGACGAAGTGGCTGGAGAGAGGGAAGTCTGGGTTTCTCTACTTAGGCTGTTGCCCCCGCGACCCGACCTCGGATAAGCGGAAGAAGATGGATGGATGTTTTGTTGGATTGATAAAAAAACAACAACTAATTTTTAAAAATGAGAATCGATTCTGAATCGCACAACGTGAGAATCGCAATTCGTATTCAAATCGATTTTTTCCCACACCCCTAATATATATATATGACACTTCAAGTTCATATGTGAGTAAAGGCAGGAGGCAAATACATATATTTACATATATATATATATATATATATATATATATATATAGCTTTTATCTTTAGTTGCTCTATTCAATTTACAACCCCCTGGTGCTGTTTTGTACTATTTCTGCACTTGTTTTGGTTATTATTTCTTTGCTTGTATGTTAATGTTGAAAATGTTGAATACGATAAAGGTTTTGAAAATCCAAAAATTTTAAATGAAGAAAATAAAAACATTTTGTGTATCTTTTTGACTAGGTGTCGCAACAACATAAGGTACAACGCTCCACATGTTGGTGGCAACCCTAAACCAGGACATAATTACGAATACTTTGTTACTCTTTACTTTTCAGCCCGGGTGAGGTTAGCCCTCTTGTCTTGGCAAATTATAATTAAAATGTCACTGCCGTTCGCTTTGATTTATGGTTATGATCTGAGTTTTTTTCCAACATGCATACAATTACAACATGATACATCACCATTCCCAGTTCCTCTTTTCAACATATTTGTAAAGGAGTAGGAATAAACAGAGCGGATTGCATCATCCTTTTCAATTTCATAGCAATTGCTAACGCTTTTGTCCACTTTCTGTTCTCGCTATATACTCCATTAATAATACAATTGTGAAAATAAAAATAAATTGTGAAGTTGTTTTTAGTATATTCATTCTAGATGTGGTGGCCACATGGAGAAAAATCTACTCCCAAGTGGGCCGGACTGGTAAAATCATGGCACGATAACTTAAAAATAAAGACAATTTCAGATTGTTTTCTTTGTTTAAAAATAGAACAAGCACATTCTGAAATTGTACAAATAATAGTTGTTTTTTTTACACTTACATGTTGCGGTTGATAGTTTTCTATGTTTGTCGTTTTTTATACTTTATGAATAAATTATGTGATAATGTTCATCAGTCAACTCATTGTTAATTTTCAATCTATCAAAATAAAAAAAAACTATACACATCAGTTTTATTTTGTACATATGTTGCATCATCTACAAAGATACAAAGAATTGCTATTGCGACATCCAGTGGACATGTTTAGAACAGCTGTTTTTTTTTTTTCATTCAAAAATATTCAGGTTAATTTTGGATACTTAGCAAACTCATCCCACGGATAAAACCTGTTCGCGGGCTTGATCCAGGCCCTGGGCCGTACCTTTGACACCCCTGGAATAGTGAGATGAATAAGATTATCAATAAATTCAAAATGTTCACAAAAAAAAACGTTTGTGCTGGATTGTGTTGTAAAAAGTGTTTGAATAATTATAAAATATTTTTTCTGACTACAGTGTGAACCCACCTTGTCCACATTGTTCTTAACTAATCCCAACATTGGTGCTACGTTAGGTGCTGTCAAAAAACAAAACTGCACTTTTTGTTGGAATTTTATAAGAGAAAAGACGAGTTTTTTTGCTTTCTAACATGTAAAAATCGTCTCTTCTAGGTAGGTAACAAAGTAGTTAAAGGGAGAAAACATTTTTACCTCTAAATCACTTAAAAAATTAGTCCAAAAGCCGTGATATCCTTTACACACTGATGTCGGTTTTTTATGCAGTACCGCCTAAGGCAGGGGTCGGGAACCTTTTTGGCTGAGAGAGCCATGAAAGCCAAAAATTATAAAATGTATTTCCGAGAGAGCCATATAATCATTTTTAACACTGAATACAAATAAATGTGCGAATTTTTAAGTAAGACCAACATTTTAAGAATATAATAAGTATCTTCTTCTTCTTAATAGCATTGTTATTCTGAAGCTAATGAATAAAATAGTTCTTACCATTAATGCGACTTCTTGAAAACGGATGGATGCATGAGAATGTTTTATATTTTGAACGTTATTTTTAACACTGTGATTACCAGCGGAATTATTCATTACTTGTTGCTGTGTTTTTCAACCACTGTGCCGCGGCACACTAGTGTGCCGTGAGATACAGTCTGGTGTGTCGTGGGAGAGATTATGTAATTTCACCTAATTCGGTTGATAATATTTTTTGCAAACCTGTAACTATAATTAAAAAATGTGCTGTTTATGAGTGTCTGTGCTGTCTAGAGCTCGGCAAAGTAAGCGTGTAATACTCTTCCATATCAGTAGGTGGCAGCGGGTGGCTAATTGCTTTTGTAGATGTCGGGAACATGGTATGTCTTGATCACAATATGCGGGAGGCGGCATGTAGGTAAAAAGGTATCCAACACTTGAACTAAAAATAAACATAAGGCGAGTGCCGCTAAGAAAAGGCATTGAAGCAAAACAAAACTAAAACTGAACTGGCTGCAAAGTAAACAAAAACAACATGCTGGACGACAGCAAAGACTTACAGTGTGCGGAGCAGACGGCGTCCACAAAGTGCATCCGTACATGGCATGACAATCAACAATGTCCACACAAAGAAGGAGTGCGTCCGCACAACTTAAATAGTTTTGATTGTAAAAACAAAGCAGGTGCGATGAATAGCATTCAAGGAAGACATGAAACTGCTACAGGAAAATACCAACAAAAGAAGAAAAGCCACCAAAATAGGAGCGCAAGTCACACAGGAAAACACCGAAAAAACTCTAAATAAGTTACAGCTTGACAGTACACCTACATAGAGACAAGTGAAGTGAAGTGAATTATATTTATATAGCGCTTTTTCTCTAGTGACTCAAAGCGCTTTACATAGTGAAACCCAATATCTAAGTTACATTCAAACCAGTGTGGGTGGCACTGGGAGCAGGTGGGTAAAGTGTCTTGCCCAAGGACACAACGGCAGTGACTAGGATGGTGGAAGTGGGAATCACACCTGCAACCCTCAAGTTGCTGGCACGGCCACTCTACCAACCGAGCTAAACCGCTTTTGCGAGAACAATTTTTTTGTCAATATCGGCTCCTGAGTTTAATTTTTTTTTTATGTTTTCTGCTAGTGGTGCGCCTCAAAATTTTTTCAATGCAAAAAAAGTGTTTTGGCTCAAAAAAGGTTGAAAAACACTGACTTATTGTGTCAAGCAATGCCAGCTAAGATTTATCTGAGAGCCAGATGCAGTCATCAAAAGAGCCACATCTGGCTCTAGAGCCATAGGTTCCCTACCCCTGGCCTAAGGGATGGAAGGTCCGTAACATCATCGCTTACATGCAATGATTTCTCCAGATTCTCTGAACCTTTTGATGATATTACGACCCGTAGATGGTAAAATCACTAAATTCCTTGCAATAACTGGCTGAGAAATGTTGTTCTTAAACTGTTGGACAGTTTGCTCACGCATTTGTTCACAAAAGTGGTGACCCTCGCCCCATCCCTTTTTGTGACTGACTGAGCATTTTACGGAAGCCGCTTTTATACCCAATCATGGCACCCACCTGTTTCTAATGAGCCTGTTCACCTGTGGGATGGTTCAAATAAGTGTTTGATGAGCGTTCCTTAACTTTATGTCTTTTTTGCCACTTGTGCCAGCTTTTTGAAACTTGTTGCAGGCACCAAATTCCATATGAGCTAATATCTGCAAAAAAATTAAGTTTTCCAGTTCAGACCTTAAGTATCTTGTCTTTGCAGTCTATTCAATTTAATATAAGTTTTTATACACAAATTACACAACGTGCCTGTTTCAATAGTTTTAGGGTTTGTATGTACTTTTATGGGCTTCACGGTGGCAGAGGGGTTAGTGCGTCTGCCTCACAATACGAAGGTCCTGCAGTCCTGGGTTCAAATCCAGGCTTGGGAACTTTCTGTGTGGAGTTTGCATGTTCTCCCCGTGAATGCGTGGGTTCCCTCCGGGTACTCCGGCTTCCTCCCACCTCCAAAGACATGCACCTGGGGATAGGTTGATTGGCAACACTAAAATGGTCCCTAGTGTGTGAATGTGAGTGTGAATGTTATCTGTCTATCTGTGTTGGCCCTGTGATGAGGTGGCGACTTGTCCAGGGTGTACCCCGCCTTCCGCCCGATTGTAGCTGAGATAGGCGCCAGCGCCCCCCGCGACCCCAAAAGGGAATAAGTGGTAGAAAATGGATGGATGGATGTACTTTTATTTCCATCCACCTACAGTAAAAACACAGTAGACGCCCAAAATGTACCTGACCTGACATTGTGCTTTTCTTTGAATTCAGACTGTTGTGTGGCTGCTTAACCAAATGGGGAAGCTGAAGCTTTGAAACACAATAAAATAGGTAAAACACTGCATGAGACAACTAAAATAGATGTTGATCTCTCTTCAAGGAATACGGCAACAAAAAAACATGACTAAAATAGCAACAACAGCACCCTGGGGGGGTCGGTGCATCAGGACTGTACTCTGTGTTTTCGACCGGGGCTTTAATATGCTTAAAGGCCTACTGAAAGCCACTACTACCGACCACCCAGTCTGATAGTTTATATATCAATGATGAAATATTAACATTGCAACACATGCCAATGCGGCCAATTTTCAATTTCGCGCCGAAATATCCTGCAGAAACGTCCCAGTATGACGACGCGTGCGCGTGACGTCACGCATTGTAGAAGACATTTTGTCCCAGCATCGTTCCCGGCTACAAGTCGTCTCTTTTCATCGCAAAATTCCACAGTATTCTGGACTTCTGTGTTGCTGAATCTTTTGCAATTTGTTCAATGAACAATGGAGACGTCAAAGAAGAAAGCTGTAGGTTGGGAAGCGGTGTATTGCGACCGGCTTTAGCAACACAAACACAGCCGGTGTTTCATTGTTTACATTCCCGAAAGATGACGGTGAAGCTTTACTATGGAACACGGTTGGATTGGACCACACACACAAAGTACAGTGTATTATGCAGCGATCATTTCGAAAGATCCTGTTTCGAAGAGGGTCTCTTGCGAAGGGCAGGGATGGGCATCGCGTCCACCCGTCGACTGGTGCTGAAGAAAGATCTTCCGTCCAAAGGCAAAACCCAGTAACTAAATTTTGGTCAAAACTGAGCTGATAATAATTTTGGAGTTCCTAGGTGATATCCTTTACATTAGTGCAGGGGTAGGGAACCTATGGCTCTAGAGCCAGATGTGGCTCTTTTGATGACTGCATCTGGCTCTCAGATAAATCTGAGCTGGCATTGCTTGACACGATAAGTCAGTGTTTTTCAACCTTTTTTGAGCCAAAACACTTTTTTTTGCGGTGAAAAAATTTTGAGGCGCACCACCAAGAGAAAACATAAAAAAAAATTAAACTCAGTAGCCGATATTGACAAAAAAATTGTTCTCGCAATAGCTCTTGTCTCTATGTAGGTGTACTGTCAAGCTGTAACTTATTTTGAGTTTTTTCGGTGTTTTCCTGTGTGACTTGCGCTCCTATTTTGGTGGCTTTTCTTCTTTTGTTGGTATTTTCCTGTAGCAGTTTCATGTCTTCCTTGAATGCTATTCATCGCACCTGCTTTGTTTTTACAATCAAGACTATTTAAGTTGTGCGGACGCACTCCTTCTTTGTGTGGACATTGTTGATTGTCATGCCATGTACGGATGTACTTTGTGGACGCCGTCTGCTCCGCACACTGTAAGTCTTTGCTGTCGTCCAGCATGTTGTTTTTGTTTACTTTGCAGCCAGTTCAGTTTTAGTTTTGTTTTGCTTCAATGCCTTTTCTTAGCGGCACTCGCCTTACGTGTATTTTTAGTTCAAGTGTTGGATACCTTTTTACCTACATGCCGCCTCCCGCATATTGTGATCACGACATACCATGTTCCCGATATCTACAAAAGCAATTAGCCACCCGCTGCCACCTACTGATATGGAAGAGTATTACACGCTTACTCTGCCGAACTCTAGACAGCACAGACACTCATTAACAGCACATTTTTGAATTATAGTTACAGGTTTGCAAAAAATATTATCAACCCAATTAGGTGAAATTACATAATCTCTCCCATAGTGTGCCGCAGCACAGTGGTTGAAAAACACAGCAACAAGTAATGAATAATTCCGCTGGTAATCACAGTGTTAAAAACAACATTCAAAATATAAAACATTCTCATGCATCCATCCGTTTTCAAGAAGTCGCATTAATGGTAAGAACTATTTTATTCATTAGCTTCAGAATAACAATGCTATTAAAAAGAAGAAGATACTTATTATATTCTTAAAATGTTGGTCTTACTTAAAAATGCACACATTTATTTGTATTCAATGTCAAAAATTATTATATGGCTCTCTCGGAAATACATTTTGTAATTTTTGGCTTTCATGGCTCTCTCAGCCAAAAAGGTTTCCGACCCCTGCATTAGTGTATGAAATATTGTAATTTGTTCCGTAAGTAAGCTGTTACGCGCATGGCAGGACCTAGCAACTACCACATAACCGGGTGGATACAACAGAAAAACCTAGCATCTCAAGGGACCAATCTGAGCTTCTTTGTCAGTCGCCTTATTGCAGGGGTGCCCACACTTTTTCTGCAGGCGAGCTACTTTTCAATTGACCAACTCGAGGGGATCTACCTCATTTATATATATCATTAATATTTATTTATTTATGAAAGATACATTTTTGTAAACAACTTAAATGTGTTTAATGATAATACAAGCATGTGTAACACATATAGATGTCTTTCTTTCACGAAGACAAGAATATAAGTTGGTGTATTACCTGATTCTGATGACTTGCATTGATTGGAATCAGACAGTAATGATGATAACGCCCACATTTTCAAATGGAGGAGAAAAAAAGTTGTCCTTTCTGTACAATACCACATGAAAGTGGTTGGTTTTTGGCATCTAATTCATCCAGCTTCCATACACTTTACAAGAAAAACATTGGCGGCAAATTCCGTAGCTTGCTTGATTGACATTCACGGCACCCGAGGGTCTTGTGAGATGACGCTGGCTGCTGCCAGTTCATTATTATGAAAAAATGACAGAGAGGAAGGCGAGAAACACTTTTTATTTCAACAGACTTTTGCGCCATCCCTTCCGTCAAAACTCTAAAGGCCGACTGCACATTTCCTATCTTCACAATAAAAGCCCTGCTTCATGCTGCCTGCGCTAACAAAATAAGAGTCTCGGAAAGCTGGCGTGCACAAGTGATGTGCACGCCAGCCTTCTGAGGGATCGCTTGTGCACGCCAGTTTTCCGAGACTCTGTATTTAGTTAGCGCAGGCAGCATGAAGCAGGGCTTTTATTGTGAAGATAGGAAATGTGCAGTCGGCCTTTAGAGTTTTGACGGAAGGTACGGCGCGAGAGTCTGTTGAAATAAAAAGTGTTTCTCGCCTTCCTCTCGGTCATTTTTAATAATAATGATCTTGCAGCAGCCAGCGTCATCTCACAAGACCCTCCGGTACCGTGAATGTCATTTAAGTGACGTCTTGGTGAAGATTGATGATCACTCATTTTTAGGTCTATTTTTTTTAAAAGCCTGGCTGGAGATCGACTGACACACCCCCCGCGGTCGACTGGTAGCTCGCGATCGACGTAATGGGCACCCCTGCCTTATTGTCTTTAATGAGACATTTGCACGAATGGGGGCCGACGGTCAACCTGATTATGTGATATTATGGCACGAGGGGATCTTTGGAAGATTGGCCCAGGACGTTGCAAGCACCTTCATTAAATGTATTGTTCTTGATTCTTCCCCTTGCATACTCTTTTGGACAGATAACTGTGGAGGTCAAAATAAAAACTGGACGCTGTACACGGCTCTTGCCCGATGTGCAAACGCAGAATGGGGCCCACCCGAGATTGTAATAAAATATCTGGAGAAAGGGCACACGTTCATGAGAGCAGATTCAATCCATGGCTCAATCGGCAAGAAAATGAAAGCTCCAGAAAACATCTAAACGTTTGATGACTTTGTAGATCTTTGTAAGACAGCATCAAGATAGATTGGTTTTCCTTTGTTTTCTCAAAATCAGCTTGAAGTGAGTTACCAGGTTTTGCCTTTGGACGGGAGAGATGTGGGGCCGACCTTCAGGTTGTACAGGCACGACCATATAATCTCACTAAAACACTACTAACACAATAAGCAGATAAGGAATTTTCCAGAATTATCCTAGTAAATTTTTCCAATAACAAAATGTTTTTGTTTTGTTCTTTTCTAGGCCTTTACTCTCACTTTCCTCATCAACAAATCTTTCATCCTCGTTCAAATTAATGGGGAAATTGTCGCTTTCTCGGTCCGAATCGCTTCCGCTGCTGGTGGCCATGATTGTAAACAATGTGAGGAGCCCCACAACCCGTGACGTCACGCGCGTATCGTCTGCTACTTCCGGTACAGGCAAGGCTTTTTTATTAGCGACTAGAGATGCGTGGTTTGCGGTCTCATCCGTGGATAAACCGCGGGTCGGGCGGGTGACATGAGGAAAAAATAGATTTTAATTAGATTCGGGCGGGTGGCGGTTGAACCATCCGGAAATATTTGATATACATGGTTCTGGGATCGGTATCGTTTGCCATTCAAAGAGCCATTTAAGACCCGTGTCACAAAACAAGAAGACAATAGAATGACTGCCGGCAGTCACCCAGATAATAAGTATTAGGGCGTGCTATGAAGCTATTGACTTTGTCGCGCCGGGGTGTAAAATATATTCAGATTAGTCACGGATACAAAGGATTCTGGGTATTTGTTGTGTTGCGTTTATGTTGTGTTACTGTGAGGATCCATCCATCCATTTTCTACCACTTATTCCCTTTTTGGGGTCGCGGGGGGCGCTGGCGCCTATCTCAGCTACAATCGGGCGGAAGGCGGGGTACACCCTGGACAAGTCGCCACCTCATCGCAGGGCCAACACAGATAGACAGACAACATTCACACTCACATTCACACACTAGGGCCAATTTAGTGTTGCCAATCAACTTATCCCCAGGTGCATGTCTTTGGAAGTGGGAGGAAGCCGGAGTACCCGGAGGGAACCCACACATTCACGGGGAGAACATGCAAACTCCACACAGAAAGATCCCGAGCCTGGATTTGAACCCAGGACTGCAGGAACTTCTTATTGTGAGGCAGACGCACTAACCCCTCTGCCACCGATGTTCTCCCAGAATGTGTTTGTCAATCTTGTTGGGTGTGGCTTCACGGCGTGGCGCATATTAGCAAGTGTTAAAGTTGTTTATATCACAACTATCAGTGTACTCTGTATCACCCAGTATGCCTTTCAATCGTGTACGCGGGATTGCGGAAGTTGAACACAACATGTTGCCGGACTAACAATCGGTTTGTACATGTTGTTGAAGGTGTCAAAGGCAATGGCTTCACAGCACGCCCTTATCCTTGTCATCAGGATGAACGCCAAGCGGATGTTCGCGATATCGTTAGCGGTTCCAATTGTCTACATTACTCTGTGAAACGGGTTTAAATAGCTCTGTGAGTGGTAAAGGTGGCCGACCTCTGATGTATTTCTATACTCAATCCGTCAAAGACCAAGGAGCTGGTCATTGACTTTGGGAGGTCGAGTCCACGGTCACAACCTATTGTGATCGAGGGAGTTGAGGTACAGACCGTGGACTCATTCAAGTACCTCGGGGTTTGGGAGGACAATAAGCTGGACTGGACTGTTAACACGGACCACCAGTACAAGAAAGGACAGAGCAGGCTGTACTTCCTCAGGAGACTGCACTCCTTCAACATCTGTAGAAAACTCCTGTGGATGTACTACCAGTCTGTGGTTGCCAGTGTTCTGTTCTACATGGTAGTGTGCTGGGGGGGCAGTACATCTAAGAAGGACAGCTCCAGACTTGAGAAACTGATCAGGCGGGCCGGTTCTACAATCGGAATGAAACTGGACTCACTGGTGACGGTGGCAGAGAAGAGGACTGTTGACAAACTAGTGAGCATCCTGGATGATGCCAGTCACCCTCTGCATAGCGTTATCAGTATCAATCAATCAATCAATGTTTACTTATATAGCCCTAAATCACTAGTGTCTCAAAGGGCTGCACAAACCACCATGACATCCTCGATAGGCCCACATAAGGGCAAGGAAAACTCACACCCAGTGGGACGTCGGTGACAATGATGACTATGAGAACCTTAGAGAGGAGGAAAGCAATGGATGTCGAGCGGATCTAACAGGATACTGTGAAAGTTCAATCCACAATAGATACAACTCAGTAGCCAGAGGAGCCTGTTCAGTGCTAGACTGCTTCATCCCAAGTGCAGGACTAATAGACTCAAGAACTCCTTTGTCCCACACGCCATTAGACTGTATAACTCCTCTCTGGGACGGGGGACGGGGGGTACTAGGATGACAGGGGATGCAAAACAATAACAGTGCAATACGTTTTCATAACATGGTCACTACTGCCTACTTTGTCTTGTTATATTCTTATTTTACTGTTATATTGTTATTCCCATTGTTTTTATTCTTTTTCTAATATTTCTCTATTTTGTTTCCTTTTAAACCCCCATTATTCACTTTTTACTTTTTTTTTTTTAAATTGATCTCAACTCTGTACACTGCTGCTGGAATTTTAATTTTCCTAAAGGAACTCTCCTGAAGGAATCAATAAAGTACTATCTATCTATCTATTTCAACGGGCGCGTTGCGGGCGGCTGCGGTTCTGATAAAATGTTGGTTCGGGTGGACGGCGGGTGGATGACGACTTTGGTGATGCGGTTGCGGATGATGTAATTGCCTATCCGCGCATCTCTATTAGCGATGTTCTCTACTAAATCCTTTCAGCAAAAATATGGCAATATCACGAAATGATGAAGTATGACACATAGAATGGACCTGCTATCCCCGTTTAAATAAGAAAATCTCATTTCAGTAGGCCTTTAAAACAAAATGTTCTTCAACTAAACAGCTCCAAAACTGAAGCCATTCTAGTCGGCACTCCACATCAAACTCAGTCGTACACCATCACCAGCATCACCTTCTCCAGCCACGACATTCACCTTTCATCCTCAGTCACTAATCTGGGTGTTAAAATGGACCTTCACCTGACCTTTGAGGCTGAAATCAAACAACTGTGCAAGACCTCCTTCTACCACCTCTGGAACAGTGCGAAACTCCGTCCCTCACTCACTCTCTCTGATGCCGAGAGGCTGGTCCACGCCTTTGTCTCCTCCAGGCTCGACTACTGCAACGCACTTCTTGTCAGGATCGCCAGCAAGAACATCCAGAAGCTGCAGTACATACAAAATAGTGCTGCCAGGATCCTGATAAGAGTGCGGAAACATGACCACATCACACCAACTCTCAAATCCCTTCACTGGCTTCCTGTTCCGTTCAGGATTGAATTCAAAATCTCCCTACTAACTCATCAGTGCCTCCATGGAAATGCCCCCCTCTACCTCAAGGAACTGCTCACCCCTAAATCCTCCACACGACACCTCCGCTCCGGACAGGCTAACCTCCTCCAACCTCCGCGGACAAAGCTTCGAACAATGGGAGTCCGGGCTTTCTGCTCCGCTGCTCCCAGTCTGTGGAACGTTCTCCCTGACCACCTGAAGGCAGCACAGACTGTGGATGCTTTTAAAAAAGGCTTAAAAACCCATCCTTTAAAAAAATCCTTTTTATAGACATGCATGCTGGTTCTAGCTATTGGGCTGTTTCTAGTTTTATATTTTATTTATTTTTATTATCTTTTGACTATTATTATTATTATTACTATTTTTTACACTGTGGCACTTTGAGGTTGTTTGCTCAACGTAAAGCGCTTTTTTTTTTTTTTTACAAATAAAATCTATTGTTATTATTAAAATAACAAAGCAGTAAAATCAGCACAACTCAGAATAGTCACTTTTAACCGATCATTTTAATTGAGGCTCAAATTAAATAGTCATTTGAACAAAATTCTCAACATGTAAAACCCAAATACCAAACAGAAATGTTTGAAACAATACTGTAAAGGGGATACACAATTACTTGAGGGAACTAGGACTATTTATACAAAATACAAAATTTCGAAAAACTGACAGCAAAGAGAAGTTGACCCCTCTCTTTAAGGTAAGAAGTCAACAGTCCATTATTATAAGCATGAATTTGATTGATCATTTCATTGTACAGTGGCAAAAAAGGCCTTCTATTCTATTTTATGGATTCGATTAATTTCAGGCCCTTAATGAATAATTTGAACCACTCTTTTTCTAAGGTGGAATGATTATATAAAAGTATAAAACAGGGTCATAAATATTCAAATATATACACATAAATACATCTGTGACACTCTTTTTGAACTACAAAATCCCTGTTAATTTCAAGTTAGTGGTCACAGTTGACTGCAGTTCGTAAAAAGAATGAACGCATGGATGATCGAATACAACAAGAAAACACTCGTTGGATTTCAGTGAGCAATTAGAAGGAGAACTCTGGAAATACTTTGGTACCTAAGCTTTTGTACGCCCAACTTACTTGTATGTTTTGGTTCTTGGTACACCATCTCAGTTATTGTGTGGCCAAACACCAAACATTGCACGTAAGAAACGAGTCTGTTTGCCTGCGTATCATTCAGTCGGAACAAGCGTCCAAAGAAAGAATCCCAGAAGTTGGCAAAAATAAACCAACATGATACCTCAAGAAAAATGCAAGTGCCAGCAGAAGGTGAGAAACAGTCTTGAACTCAAGAACTCTTAGCAAAGTAGTACGTCTATAGTATTAGAACTACGAAAACAGGTTTTGTTTTTAGATTGCTGCAAAGGAGTCACTGAATTGGCAATTATTTAGTTTCAAATTTTGGGCCACTTGGTTTTCTTCAGTTCTTTGGAACGGATTACCAAGGAAAACGGAGGTACCGTTGTACACAAGTTGGGAAAGTCTTCTAGAACGACTTTTAAACAAGTGCAGAGTCCAAGCCCGATCCATTGAACAAATGAAGTTATTTGAAAGCATCAGTAGCTTTGTCAAAGTATGGAAGGAGACCCAAACTGTTCCTCTCAGATGTTCAGATTGATTTAAACTTTTAATAGTAGATTGCACAGTTCAGTACATATTCCGTACAATTGACCACTAAATGGTAACACCCGAATACGTTTTTCAACTTGTTTAAGTCGGGGTCCACGTTGATCAATTCATGATAGACAAGACTCAAGCCTGTCATGAACTAAAAACTGCTGCTACACCAAGGTCGCTGTCTTAGAGGAGGATGGAGGCCAAGAAAGAATTTTCAGCTGCAAATGTTGACTACTTTCACGTTCTTCAGCTTTACCGCAAATCAACAGCTACACAGCAAACGCTTGGACACAACATGATAACTGATCTCAAACATTAAGAGCAACATTAAGTTTCTGGAATGTACTCTGCCAAAACCCAGACATCAATCGTATTGAGCAGTTGTGGTCTACAGTATGATTAAAAGCCGACTTGGTCCGTGCCAAAAAAAACACCAACTTTACCAACTCTTTTGTAACATTTTGCCAGAAGGACAGCTACAGAAATAAGGACATTGAAACAAAAATAATGTATGTTTTTGAATATAATTAAGTGATCATGTGTAAACTGTGATGAATTGATTAACGTGGACCCCGACTTAAACAAGTTGAAAAACTTATTGGGGTGTTACCATTTAGTGGTCAATTGTACAGAAAATGTACTGTACTGTGCAATCTACTAATAAAAGTCTCAATCAATCAATCAAACCCAGAGAACATTTTAAATAATTCAAACTTTTCACCCAAATTAAAGTGTACATTATTCAAAATTTCGACCCAGGAAAAATAATGGTTCAAACCAATCATTAATGGCCTAATCAAATATCTAATTTCCATACTCCATGCTTGTAAACTGAAAGCCTTATTTTCTTCCTCAAGTAGCAACAAAGAGTTTTGTGGGAAAAAAATGATAATTTTAAGAGTGTGTGTGCATAAACCTTCTGTATTTTATACAGTGTTTTTATATTGCATTTATTCATTTTCCCCAAAACATGTTGGCGGTATAAATCATTCATTTACAGTAATGTGTGGCAATATTATTGACAAATAAACAGTAACCAGTGCAATTGATTCAAGCCTGAATCTGTCACCTACAAAATCACAAAAGCTAAGGTCCCAAATTAGAAAAAAAAAAAAAAATGTAATTAAATATGATCCGAAACTGCATAAACACAAGGACAACTTGATCTGTTAAGATTGGACAAATATCAAAGCTTTTGAAAATGCTAAAAGGATTTTTTTTCTTTCTTTTAAATCCATCCAACCATCCGTTTTGTACTGCTTGTCCCGTTCGGGGTCACGGGGGGGCCTGGAGCCTATCTCAGCTACAATCGAGCGGAAGGCAGGGTACTACCTGGACAAGTCGCCACCTCATCGCAGGGCCAACACAGATAGACAGACAACATTCACACACTAGGGCCAATTTAGTGTTGCCAATCAACCTATCTCCAGGTGCATGTCTCTGGAGGTGGGAGGAAGCCGGAGTACCCGGAGGAACCCACGCAGTCACGGGGAGAACATGCAAACTCCACACAGAAAGATCCCGAGCGCAGGATCGAACCCAGGACCTTCGTATTGTGAGGAAGACGCACTCACCCCTGACCCACCGTGCTGCCTTAGAAATTGAATTGCTGATATCTGGATCAGATCTCAACAAGGATGCTACTAAAATATCCGAACATACTGTAGAAACACAGCAATTTCTGTCCAAATCAAACATTTTAACCTTTTTTTGTGGATTCTTGTATAACGCTTTTTGATGTGGCATGTTGAAGTTTAACAGAGGAAAATACACAAAATTAGGTAATGCCATCCATCCATTTCTACCACTTATTCCCTTTGGGGTCGCGGGGGGCGCTGGTGCCTATCTCAGCTACAATCGGGCGGAAGGCAGGGTACTACCTGGACAAGTCGCCACATCATCGCAGGGCCAACACAGATAGACAGACAACATTCACACTCACATTCACACACTAGGGCCAATTTAGTGTTGCCAATCAACCTATCCCCAGGTGCATGTCTTTGGAAGTGGGAGGAAGCCGGAGAACCCGGAGGGAACCCACGCAGTCACGGGGAGAACATGCAAACTCCACACAGAAAGATCTCGAGCGCAGGATCGAATCCAGGACCTTCGTATTGTGAGGCAGACGCACTAACCCCTGGTTCACCGTGCTGCCTTAGAGACGGAATTGCTGATATCTGGATCAGATCTCAATAAGGATGCTACTAAAATATCCGACCATACTGTATAAACACAGCAATTTCTGTCCAAATCAAACATTTTAACATTTTTTGGTGGATTCTTGTATAGCGCTTTGTGATGTGGCATGTTGAAGTTTAACAGAGGAAAATACACAAAAGTAAGTAACGACCTGACCTTTTTGGTAAAGAAAAAAAAAGTAGCAAACATAAAATGTGAAAATGAGGAATTATTGGGAAGGCTGATCATAACTGAGGCACGGCTTTGGGCAAGAGAATTGGAATTAATAGAAAAGGTAGGAAGAGGTTTTAGTTCCTCAAGTAAATGTGGATCAACCAGCACCGGTAACCACACAAAACGGTCTGAGAGGACGCAGCACCTTCTATCACAATTCAGAAGAGTGACAAAAGAAAAACACAGAAGAATGAATGTTCTTGGAATGCCTTTGGTGATGCATCAATCCTGTACGCAGGATACAGCAGCGCCCTCCTCAGCTTGGTGAAACGTTTGTTCCTCACTCTGAAGTTGAACTTCCTCATCCACAAAGCAATTTGCAGTTAGAGCAGATGCTCACCCTTTTCTCCACTAAGAAATCACACGTCGAGGCCCGCTCCAATGTGATCGGGCCATTAGTGGAAAACGGCCTTTTGGGGGGCAACCCCCTGCACAGAACATAGTTTTCCAGGCCCAAAAGCAGTCTGACCACTTCACTCACGGAGGTCAACTTCGGCGGGTAATCGTTATAGAGCGTGTGGGTGGATGCCAGCGGTTGACTTTGTACGGTGACCTGATAGAAAAAGCCTGGGTCGATGAGCACTATGGTGTCGGACATGGTGGACTGTTTCGCACATTGGATGAGCTGAAGCTGTGGGCCCTCCACCAATATGGCACACCACAGGATTGGCAATGTGGTCTGGCGCAAAGAAGTGAGCAGTTTCTTAAGATGAATATCAAAGTCTGCTACGTTCTCTGCAGGTTTTTCAGCCAAACTGAAGATCTGTGTGATCTGAAGAGGTGAAATAAAGAATTAAAATAAATCACTTTAGCACCGTAAGGCTGTGAGTAAAAAAAATTAAGTATAACCTGATTAATTGTATGTTTCAAATTAATCGTGTTTAATCATTATTTCAAACCACGGCTGAATGTGCCCATTTTCACTGTATTGCAAAAAAGAATACAATTATTTCATTTTCTAATTTATAAATTAGATTAGTTGTATTTTTTAAAATTATTTAATCATGATGAACAACTATGTTTGAAATGTGCCCATTTTCACTGTATTGTGAAACATTTTTTGGCAGATTAGTTTTCAAATTACAGTACTCAATCATGATTAATTACCATGGCGCGGTTGGGAGAGTGGCCGTGCCAGCAACCTGAGGGTTCCTGGCTAAATCCCCACCTTCTACCAACCTCGTCACGTCACGTCCATTGTGTCCTTGAGCAAGACACTTCGCCCTTGCTCCTGATGGTCGTGGTTAGGGCCTTGCATGGCAGCTCCCACCATCAGTGTGTGAATGGGTGAATGTGGAAATAGTGTCAAAGCGCTTTGAGTATCGCACTTTTCTACCTACAAGGGTAGGTAGAAAAGTGCGATACAATTACAACCATTTTGTAACTATCTCAGAAAAGTGGCCATTTTGACTGTATTGTAAAAAATGTAATCAGATTTACTTTTCAAATAAATCTCTAATGAGATTAATTGTAGTTTTCTAATTAATTACGTTAATCACCATTTGCAACATTGTCTGAAATATATATTTTAACAGATTATTTATTTCTTAAGTCAATTTCTAATCAGATTAATTGTAGTTTTTTAAAATGATTAATCATGATGAGCAACTATGTCTCCAATGTGCCCATTTTCACTCTATTGTAAAAAAAGTAATCCCATTACTTAGTTTTCAAACAAACTTCTTGTAAGATTCTTGAAGTATTTTAATTTATTAATCATAACGAGAAACTGTCTGAAATGTGCCCAAATGCATTTACATTTTTTTTTTTTATCAGATTAGTTTTTTTAATTTGTTAATTTGCCAATTTTGACTGTATTGTAAAAAAAGTGATCAGATTAATTCATTTTCAAATGAATTAATCATGGCTAACCACCATTTACAACTGTCTGAAATGTGACCAATTTCTCTAAACTATACTAGCAGAAAGTTTTAACATAAGACGTCATTCTGCATATTGAACATTCTATATTTTTATTCACCACTCCAAATGAAATTAAAATTTAAATCATGCAAACATATACACGGCATGATATCGCTAAGTTTGGGTCTAGCAGTTTTGTTTTTTGTTGTTGTGTATTACTTCTTGTCACTCTTGTTTTGTATGTTACACTTCGTGTTTGAGATGGTTAGCAGCAGTTATGCATTACAATAGTGTTGTGCGGAAATAGTAATTAGCACAAAGTAGAGCGGTTGCATTTGATAAAATCGGAAGTTGATTGCATGTTTTCTGCTATGCTGGTTTGTGTTTTTTAAATGTGTGTATCATTTGTTTTTTCATTTGAAACTAACAATAAAAAATGGTTAACAACCTATTTTTTTCATATTTTGTTTTTAAAGTAAAGCAAAAAATTATAAACGTTTAGTTTTTTGTATTATACATGTGCCAAGCTTACCCCTTGTTTTATGTGGATTTGGGCTTGCGGGTAGACAAATGTAGATAAAAACAAGAGGACTGCAATATGATTTAAGTTGAAGTTATCTACACTCTATTTGTTGTTTTCCCTCTTAACCAGGCCAAACAACCAATATGTGCAATATGCATTTCTACGGAGCTGCATGGATACATTTTTATACTTATATGCTGGAGCTGTTCAGGAGCACGATATGTTTGGGGATACATAGTTATAAAATAATACAGTTGTTATACAGCTTCGAAGTAATGTATATCACGTCTTTAATATTTGGCCTAGTTAAGCAAGAAAAAAAAGAAGATGTCCTGGGTATCTTGTAAGCATGTAACGATATCAAACTCTCACACTACGATATTGCCGCGGTATTAAGCCATAGATTTATATTATTGTGCTATTGTACAAAATAAAATAAAAACTTGGCAAAAATGCCTTACTGTGCAAAATGAAGAGGCAGGAATGTTTATAATAAACACATGTACTGTAATTGAACACCAAAATAATCCCTAAATGTTCTAATCAATTTTTTACTATACAAACAATGATTTTAACTGCAAAGCATCCACTACTTCAAACAAATATAAATAATTAAAACAAATACAGTTGAGTCTCTTAAAAGTGTGTCTATGTAAACATCCAGCGTAAAGCAATAATGTTCACTTTAGTGTCTTTCAACTTTTACTTTCTGCAGTGGGCATTGTTTATAATGTAATTCTCCATTTTAATGTAAACACCTTACTAATTGATGTTCAGCCTCGCTGTCTTCAAATATATTTTCTAGGTAATGGTTTATTTAGTAACTTCTCACATTACTCGTATTTCCCGCAGTGTAAAGTTTATGCGCTCCCCCTGGAGGCTTTCCCTTGGCATGGTGCCCCGTGACCCGCTCTGTGTCAGCTTTGAAACGCTGGAGAAGAAAGCGGCGCGCTTTGCAGTTTCATTACCTCCGCCAAAGAGGTTATGTTTTTGTTAGGGGTTTTTTTTGTCTGTTTGTTAGCTACATACCTCAAAAAGCTATTGATGTATTTTGATGACATTTTTCACAAAGTGTGGGTGCCGAGCTGCGCATAGGATTTTGGGAGATATAATTTGTCAGATTTGCCAACCAAAAAAAGCCAGGAAAAACTACAGACACCAAGTTTCTGTTTGATACCATCACCGAGTTATTGGGAGAGTTTTGAAACCGTAATGCTCCCTGGTGAACTCCGCGTATAAAATGGATATGCAAAAATTTAATTTAGAAGTATCAAGTGATAAAACGCAAATGAACATATGAAATGATACACGGATTGTTTGTGACCACATTTTTGTTGCTATTCTGGATTATTCGGACTCTAACCTTTGCTCAATGCTTCCTGTTGCATTCTTGCAAGGTTTTTCTCTTGCTTCACACATAATTTTTTCTCTTTTCAATTATACATCATTGTGCAAATTATTTTGGCAAGGTTCCACAAGTTAACAGCTGTGCTTCTTGGTATTGATATTTGTTCTGTTTTGCCGCTGCTACTGATCTTAAAATAAAGACTTTTTTTGACTGCACCAGCAAAGATGACATTGCATTCTGCGGCAACACTTAGCTTTGGCATGGTACTTTGACCTTCAGTGAAAGTGAAACTCTTTGCAATTAACGTTTTGTTTGACAGTTTCATCATCGTTCTTTTTGTAATAAAATCTATCTATAGAGCCAGCCGGCTCATCTTGCCTGTTTCTTATGCTTCCACCAGCAATTTGACAAGTGAAGCTTGTCACGATGAGCATGCGCTGTCAAAATGATAATTGTGGAATTAAATATATAAATGAGTTACAGCTATCAACGTTTTTGAAAGCCCTAATTTTCCTTTTTAAACACATGACCTCTCACTTACCATTGGCAGCTCTTCGCCCTCTTCAACCTGCATATGAGGATCTGTGTCAAAGTGAAAATCATCTTCATCCCTTTCATTTTGCTCGTCCAGCAAAAATGGAAACTGCAAGCATGCACAATAATGTGTTAGGAATACATTTATACATGTGTTGTGCTAAAAAGTGTATTCATAATTGGTCTGAAATGATGACATAGAATATGAGCGGTGACCTGTGAATTACAAACTTTCCCATCAGACTTTATCAATCTTCATATTCATCAAACAACTGGATAATATGAACAGTCAGCTTTTACCAAAAGAACAAATGCATGTTGGACAACTACCACACCTTATGATACTGTATGCAGCATAAAAGTAGCCACATAAAGGTACTTTCTTTCTTCTTACATATACACTGATTGGCCTCAATAGTGTAACTATTTGCATATTCTAATGATATTTAAAAATCTCTAACAATGCTTCCTTCATAAATATAATAATGCTCAGTTTTGATTGACACCATCAAAGAAGTTTTCATGTGGCAATAGATATGCGATCCATCCATTTCTACCGCTTGTCCCTTTCGGGGACGCGGGGGGTTCTGAAGCCTATCTCAATACACCATACTTTATTTTTTAATACTTGAGCTTTATATTATATAGCTAAATAAGCAAAAATAAAATATTATAAATGCCTTTTGGTATAGAGTAGTACAGCTCAAGACAAACAATATTGTTAAATGAGTAACTTGTGAATGATAGAAAATCTAAAATAAATTTAACCTCTTGAACTCAACTGTTGTTTTTGAAAAATTCTTGAAGATTAAGAAAAAATATTCCACCTAGGAAGAACAAGACAAATAAGTATTTAAGGGCCTATAGTTAATGTAACATTAATGCCCATGATGAGTGTATATAAACTTTTGATCTACCAAGACAAATACATACAAGGCAATATAATACAGTATGTGCCTGTAGCGGAGCTACACAGAGGAAGGATGAAATTGCTTGTGCATTGCTTAACTTTTTGAACTTTATTATGTATTCCAAACACAAGGCAGGCTCTTCTGATGGCAGTGTGTCATAGAAACGGAAAGCCATCTCCATGTAAGTGAAAATTAACATCAAAAATCCATCCATCCATCCATTTCCTACCGCTTATTCCCTTTTGGGGTCGCGGGGGGCGCTGGCGCCTATCTCAGCTACAATCGTGCGGAAGGCGGTGTACACCCTGGACAAGTCGCCATCTCATCGCAGGGCCAACACAGATAGACAGACAACATTCACACTAGGGCCACATTTTCTTTTTTTTTTTAGTTTTGCCAATCAACCTATCCCCAGGTGCATGTCTTTGGAAGTGGGAGAAAGCCGGAGTACCCGGCAAACTCCACACAGAAAGATCCCGAGCTTGGGATTGAACCCAGGACTGCAGGACCTTCGTATTGTGAGGCAGACGCACTAACCCCTCTGCCACCGTGAAGCGCAACATAAATAGTTCAGCGAAATAGACTCTTATTAATCTACTTGTTCATTTCCTGTTAATAACTGCTTATTTTCTGCTGCAACACAGTTCCAGCTACACTTCTTAAAAAATTTTTTACTATGCACTTAAAGCACTTGGTGTTGATTAAAACTGGGTTAGTGGTTAGCTTGGCTATTAGCATGCCTGCACCTAGTCTGCTTCATTTTTGGCCAATTCCTGATATTTCATAATGATATTAAGATACAAAGAAAAAAAATCAGTTTATTGCTGTAATGTTTGTAATTAATAGTTTAGGGGAGGGGCTTCACACTGTGTATGGAGACACATAATTAGCGTATAAACCCTTGTCAGCCAGACAGAATTGGCATCAAAAGGAACTAATCAGCAATAGCCGATCAAGTACTTTTAACGAAAATCGGCCGATACCGATCGGTGCTCTATCGATTGGCACATCCCTATTCATAATCAAACATATATTACTGTTTTGAAATATTCACCTCGGATGAAGACAACCAGAAGAAATGAAGGAAGAAGACAAAGGAGTTAAATTGAAAAAAAAAACAAAAGCAGCAGCAATTGAATTTGGTCCATGAAGTGCTTATTAACTAGACAAAATCCAGACACAGTAAATACATTGTTATTTCCAAAAACCACAGATGATAGATAGGAACTTACTTGAGCACTGTTTTCTCGGCCAAGATCTCGTCGTGCTGTTTGATGTTGCTCTTCCAAAATTGAACGAACTAACTGTTGAGACAAAGGATGAAACATTTTCTTACGTCATTCACATACTGCGTCAAAAATATATTGTCAAACCTGTTTAGAAGAGTCAATCTGGTTTATGTCCATGTGTTTGGTACTGCTCGAAGGTTCTGAGCTCCAACTCAACTAAAAAGGCAAAGCAACAGACAAAAAGAAACGGGAAAATACATTTTTATCCTTAGCCTTTAAGAGAAAACATTTAGAAATGGTAAAAATCAACTGAACAAAACTAACATCTTGGAGGTCATCGTCAGAGAAATCCAAGGACACTGATGTTTTTTTATTCTTTAAATTCGTCTTCCGACTGTATGTGTAGTGAGGCCTCGGCCTGCCTGGCAACAATGGATCATCTGACTTACACTCACTGTGAGACATCTGAAGGGGCAGCAAGTGCCTCTACAAAGAGAGACCAGACCGACTTTGTAAGGTTAGTATGTTAGCATTGGAAAGACGCGACACATGGACAGGTAACGTCATACCATTGCCTGTCTTTGACACTGTCGGAGGCGACACTTCTGCCTCTTTTTATTTCGGCCACCAAACTTGGGTTTGTCCACGCAGAAGTCGCACGTGCCGCAGTCCTTCCTGCAGAGACACGCGTTGCATTTCCCACAAGCGCGCCGTTTACGTTTTCTATGCCACTAAAAAAACAAGCCACACAATTAAAAATTCAGCTAAGTTCAATTGTATAGTCTAGTGCCACTAAGCAGCATAAGACACTGGCATGGAAACTTGAGGACATTAAAAAAACTATTGAAAAAAAGTCACTTCCCGATCCCTCCCTAAAACTTCTATTTCATTCTTGTCTTGTAGTCATATACGGAGACTAATACAGATTTATATGAAAGATTGTGGAAAAAACAAAAGCATAACAGACTAAAGTGAACCATTGACAATACAAACTTACATCATCATCATCATCAGTTGACATGTCATCATCATCGTCATCAAAGTCCATAATGGAAGAAAAGTTGTCAGTGTTTCTGCTTTTTAGACTCTCTTGCTGCAGGAGTAACCACACATTAAATGTAGAATGTAAATACGTTTTTTGTATGCAAATAATGTTGATTAAAACATCAGGAAAGACTACCTGTGATTCTGTAATTTCCTCCTGTAAACATGAACATAAACAAAGACATTATTAACTAAAGTGACAATGTCCATCAAGGTTGGAATATACGGTATGAATAATCTAGAGTTAGTGGTGAATAAAGGAAAAATCATCAAAATTGTACGAATGCTCCCTAACTAAACAGATTTTTGAGACAATTACCTGAAAACTCATGCTATCTTCTAGTAAATCCAGATCGTCGTTTTGTGGCACGACAGGCTGGATTTCTTCACTTTCAGAGCCCTATTAGAAAACAATGATGGAGAGACAGATGTTTTGAAGAATTGAAACGACTTGACAATAACTTTTGCGCCCTCCTAGGTTTACCTTACGAATGGGAGAGATGCATTTGCGCATTCTGCATATTCGTTTTCTGTTTTCCGGGCTATTGAGTCCATTCTTGCAGTTGGCACACTGGTTGCAGTTTGTTGTGGTACGACATCCCACACACTCCCCACATGGAAACCACTAAAGTTGGTGTAAACATGATGAAAAAAGGAGCTTAATTATTATTATCATCATCATCATCATCATCATCATCATTATTAATATCATTATTATTGTTGCATTAAAACGGGTGATTCATGGATATTCTCAATCATCCAGTTAATTGTGTTCCAAAGGCGTTGTGTTGATCGCAACTGGACTATTAAATCCGTCTTAGAAGACGTTTTGTCTCTCATCCATGCAGGCTTCATCAGTTCATGCTCAGACTGATATGGAACAAATCTAGTCTGACAGACTTAGATGAGACAGGATGATTCAGACTAGATCTGTGCCTTCCAAGTGTTTCAGGCAAACTCAAAAGTCCAGTCCAAATCTCAAAAATATTGTGAGTTTGTGTAGTATGTTTTGAATGCTTTGTCACACCTTTAACATCAACCATCCACGGGAATGGAGATGGAAATTAGCCTGTGACTATAATGTCACATATTTACAGGTCAAATGTTTATTAATATCTATTGTCCCTTTTAAATTAACTAAAATCTCAGTTGCCATTGATTCAATGACCAAAGAATGCCAGATGGGTTCGGTTGCAACTACACAAATACAGTATGTACACCAGCCTTAAAATGAAAACAAAACACATGGAGGAATTAGCTTTGTGTGTCTGATATAAAATATTTAAAACTTAACAAAAATACAAAAGCCACAACTTTTGTTTTTGCTCCCATTTTTATGGTGGCCGGGAAGGGTCAACAACAACATAAAGCCGCAATACAACTAGGGATGTGCCAAATTGGGTGGCCACCGCTCAGTATCGGATGATTTTCATGAAAAGTATGTGATCACCATTGCCCGTTGTTGCCTTTTAATGCCCATTTATTTTGAACTAATATTATATCTAGTCCCCCGGCTGACAAGTTAGCAGAATTAGAATAATCTTTATTGGCCAAGTGTGTAACACACAATGAATTTGACTTGGTATTGAACTCTCAGCTAATTATGTGTCTCTAAACACAGTGTGAAATCGCTTCTCTCAGTTATTAATAATCAAACTCCATTACGGATAATTACCTGTAGTTTTTAATATATACCATATTTCCTTGAATTGCCGCAGGGCATGTATTATGCGCCTGCCTTGAATTACTGCCGGGTCAAACTCGCTTCGCAAAATAATTAGCGCATGCTTAGTATTACCGCCAGGTCAAACTCGTGACGTCACAAGTGACACTTTCCCTGTCATCATTTTCAAAATGGAGGAGGCTGATTTCAATACCGGTAATTTGAAATCGCATAAAGGGAAGAAGATTAAGAGCTATTCAGTAGGATTTAAGGTCCAAGCTTACATCACACTCAAATTTTTACTGCATGCCTTTGGTAAGTGCCGGAGTGAGAAGAGGTTTTAAAATAATTAGCGCCCAGGCGGCAATTCAAGGAAATACGGTATGTGTATTATCCAATGGCAGAACGGAGCAAAAGAACACAGAGAGAAAGTCAGGACCAGGCATGCTAATAATAGCTAAGCTATTCAGTAAGATAGATTGAAACAACAAAATAAATAGGTTCTTAGCAAACTTTAAGAAGTGTAGATAATGTAGAACCTTGTTACAGCAGAAAGTAAACAGTTATTGACAGGAAATTAACAATTAATAACCGTGTAGAGAGAGGATATTGTAACAACTGTTGGTGTGTCAGTATTGTCGCAGTCAGTACACAACACGTAAGAAGAAGAGGGGGGATTGATCCATAAATTAGTGGCGTCGATATCAAGGGCAGTATCATGACATGATCGATGCTAGATTGGTTTGATCGATATTTCTATTTTCTCAAAATCATTTTTATGTTGTTTTTGTTAATGTTTAATAACTCAGGGATAAGGCCCTGCACTTAGGAGTACATTAAGGGGAAACATTATTTCAATGAGTAATAGATAGTAGTTATTGATTTTGTTTACTCATTGTGTACAACTGATTTTGTTTTGCTCAAACAACTGTATGTAATACAAGAGAAGAAGAAACTAGTTTAAATATTGTGCAGATATTGTTAAACTGTCAATAGCACTCAACATAAATAAATTGAAGACATTTCAGTGAACACGTTTGATCGGTATAGGTATTGGCCGATCCAACTCATGGGTTGGTATCTGAATCGGCAGGATAAAAGTCTGACAGGAACATTCATAAATGCAACAACATTAAGCGACAACGAAAGTGGCAATGAAGAAAGTTTTGCCAATGGACCCAGTGGCTGATGCGGAAAGATGAAGAAGTTTTAATGAACAGAGTTGGAAAAGTAAGTGAAAGTAGGCTGTGCTCATCAACGTCACTTTTTGGTCTGCTGTCACTTCCATTGTCGCTTAATGTTGTTGTGTTGTGGCTTGAGTTGCTGTGTTGTGACGCAAGTTGTTGCGTTGTGATGTAAAGTGAAGTTGTTGTGTTGTGGCATTTGCAATTGTTGTGACCATTCTCAGCAACGGTACATTTTCCATGGGCTAAACTTAAAAGATCTTAAGTTTTTCTATGTACACAAAACATGTATGTAAACAAATGTTCACAAAAATGTCTAAATCTTTGTTAGGAAGCACTTCTCCTTGGTCAAGATAATCCTTCTACCTCACAGATCTTGTTTATTCAGGATTTGCAATATTGCAAAGGTGTGCATCAGGTCTGGTGATCGGTGTAAAGGGTGCTGTTTTACTGTAATGGTAAAAGTGTTGTATGATGAACAAAACAGACATCACTTACATATCAATAAAAAGTGGTAAACTATAAATGGGAATTTCAGTATGCCTGTCTACCTTATTTAACTGATTTAATGGAGACCTAATCATGTGCTGTATAAATAGAAAGCTGTTGACTATCTGATGGGAAAAAAAAAAGTATATAGTCGGCTGAATATAAGAAGACATTACCTTCCGGAATCGAACCATTGGGTGTTCATTTGATTTTGAGGCTGTTTGATTTTTAAAAAAAATGTTGAAAAAAAGGAGAGAAAAGCGAAAAATCAGAAAATACATCCATATTTATGTAATACTACTTCTTCATCTATCAATTTTTGGCATGATATTTCAAATACATGCACTGACATACCCCAACATGAAGGACAGTAGGGTCTCTTTCTCTGCCTGTCGTACCACGTGCCAAAGAAGCACAGACCACATCTCCAACATTTCCTGTGGAGAAACGCAGGAACTATTAGTCATGCTGAATATGTTATTGACTTAAGTGTTACAGTGTTAGGAAAGGTAGCTTCGTATCAACAAATTGTCAATGATGATTCAAACATAAGTTCAAGCACGGAACTCACAGTTGGTTTTCCTCAGTGCCAATTTCTCCATTTATGGAGGGGAGCGGTAAGGATGACACCTGCCGATGAATCTTAATTTTAATACTGGGTACCACATTCTCATTGGCAGCCTTTTTGTAAGAAATTCCCGTTGGTTTCTGCGTGGAGAAAGACGTTTGATTGGAGTAGAGATTTTTGGACCAGTCCTTAGGAGGGAGCATATGGTTGGATTCCGGAGGATGTGCACCCTCTTTCTTCACCAAGCTTGGTTCAGCGCAATCTTGGTTCTGCGTCTTCTTCTAGTGATTCAAAAAGAAGCGTTGACATATATGGTATTGACATGGTAAACACGTTATCAATAACGTATCAAAACTTACAGCTTTCGCCCTGCGTCGAGGTTTCGGTAGGCCATTGTAGAACATCCCCTCTTTGTAGTCAAAATTTGACATGTCAATTTCCGTAAGCAATGACATCAGCTCGACTTTGCTTCTCACTCGATTACCATCTGGGCTATGAATAAAAAAGCAACAATGTGGTTTTTAAATTGTGTTTGTCTCTTTTAACAAAACAAAACAACACTAAATAACGAGTTAACACATATGATTGATCACAAAAAAATAATACAATAATCGTGTATTAATCAAATCACGTTATTTATTTTGAACACATATGCTTCTTTACTGTAACCACGAATGGTTATCTATAAGGTGGCAGAGGTTGTTAAACAGTCAGTGATTACGTCAATGCATACGCTAGTGCAAAGATGAGAGGAGACTCCAACCGGTGTGCCCGCTGGCAAATTTCTCTTACAAATACACTTAAATAAAACGGTAAAAAAAATTTGCGCAAATAAATCACGTACATTTAATATCACCTTTAAAAATGCTCCTGGATGACATTCTGACAATAAAATTGCATTTGTGTCCATATTACTGGACTCTTTTTTAAGTTCATTTAAATTATGCAGGTGAGTAATGACCTGTGAATATCATGATTTATCCAAATGATTAATCTGATTTTTAACAAATTTATCATTTAACAACACTACGAAGAATATTCCAATGTGAATATCAGCACACATAATTCCACTGCTATTTTTACGCGTTAACGACTGTGATTGATCACAAAACAATTATCGCATTAGTCATGTACGAATGCAAAATGATCAAACAATTTATTTTTAGTACACATAGTCCTTTATCTTAACTGCGCATGGTTACCTGAAAGGCGGCATGGGTTGTTATGCGGTCAGTGATCAGGTCAATGCATACGCCAGTGCAAAAATAAGTGAGGAGACTCTGAGTAGTGGTAAACGTTGCTTTAAAATACACCCTTAATGTACTTTAGAAAGAACCAATGTGATTTGCATTTTTTGAATAAATATTTTTTTTATTATAGAACCAAATGTTTACAAGAAATACAATCTTACAGCATTTAGTTTCATTTCACACTGCAGTATAAATAATCTGTTCTGCAACCCATCACTGTAAAACTTTGTAGGACTGGAGCTATCAATTATTTTAGTATTTGAGTAATCAATCGATTAGTTTGTTCTAGGGATGTCAGATAATATCAGCAGTCCAATATTATCGGCCAATAAATGCTATAAAATGTAATATCGGAAATAATCGGTATTGGTTTCGAAAAGTAAAACAATTGTGGCTTTGTAGAGTGCAGAGTACACAGACATAAGGAGAAATACCGAGCATTAATTAGCCTTAAATGCACTTCCTTTGCGTACCTGCCCAGTCACATAATATCTATGCCTTTATGCAAGAGCCATACATGTCACACTGAGGGTGGCCGTATAAACACCTTTAACGATGTTAACACTGTTATGCGACACACTGTGAACCCACACCAAACAAGAATGACAAACACCTTTCTGGGGAACATCCGCACCGTAACACAACATAAACACAACAGAACAAATACCCAGAATTCCTTGCCGCACTAACTCTTCCGGGATGCTACAATATACAATATAGTCTCTCTCTGGGGGAGCATGTCCCAAATTCCAAGCTGCTGTTTTGAGACATGTTAAAAAAAATAATGCACTTTGTGACTTTAATAATAAATATGGCAGTGCCATGTTGTCATTTTTTTCCATAACTTGAGTTGATTTATTTTGAAAAACCTTGTTACATTGTTTAATGCATCCAGCGGGGCATCACAACAAAATTAGGCATAATAATGTGTTAATTCTACGACTGTATATTTCAGTATCGGTCAATATCGGTATCGGTAATTAAGAGTTGGACAATTTCGGAATATCAGATATCTGTAAAAAAGCCATAATCGAACATCTCTAGTTTGTTTGATTATTCGAGTAATCTGACAAGACAAAATTTGTAGCCTCAATGCATATTTTAGGGAAAATAGTTGAAACATTTTTTCTGCTTGCCAGAACCTTAATTCTTTATCTAATAAACGCACATCATAAACATGAAAATTTGCACTTTTGTATGTGAGCATTAATACAAATATTTTTCAAACTCTCTTCATCGCCACTGTCACGTGTGCTCTATTACATGTGTGTGGAAACTATGTCTGCGTATTTAAAGTTTCGGGCACTACATGTGGTTCAAATTTTATATTTTGGTAGTTACACTCATTAAATGAGCTGACAAAAGAAAAAGCATTGTGTTACCTGATGTAATAGACATCCTTTTGGCCAACACTACAACCTGAGCGCCGGATAACCTCTTTTCGTCTCCAACCCTCTCCAAGAGCAGGGACATCAACCCAGCCCTCATCAGGATGTGTACGCTTGCGTCGGGTGTGTCCACGCCTTAAAAAAAAAAGAAAGACAGACCTGTTACCAATGCAGATACGAAGCAAATCAGGAAAGAAATGTGAGAGATAACCTAAAAAAAAACTTTAATAGAATACGCTTAAATTTTTTGCTAATGTGAGTTGGTTATGCTGTAAATCTTTGGATCTAGTGCAGCTGTGATGTATTCTTATTGTAGATATTATTATTTAGTTCATTGCATCAATCCATCCATTTTCTATGGCTTGTCCCTTTCGGGGTCACAGTACCAAGGAAGATGGAAAACAAATATGACAGCCAACTATTGGCGCCTGCAGAGAGACTGCGCCTAACAAGATTATTCACATGAATCAATACAATAAAATCCTCACGGTAACTGCATTTTCTTTTATAACATAATATCAAATCATGCTCAAAATGTATTTCTTTTTTTTCCCACTTCGGTTTCTATATATTTGATTTACAACCTTAAACAAGATAGGAAGTAGAAAAATAGTAATTTTTTATTTAGATGGATAGAGAGGTAGATAGTACTTTATTGATTCCTTCAGGAGAGTTCCCTCAAGAAAATTAAAATTCCAGCATCAGTGTACAGAATTGAGATTGAATTTAAAGAGTAAAAAAATTAAGAAGTGTACACTTGAAAATGGCACCCAAAAATTATTGAAAAAAAACCTACTTCAACAAATCTGCCCAAAAAATAATCCAAAATCAGTGCGGTGCATAAAACTATTTGCAAAGCAAGGTGACTATTTTTTTTAGAAAAGAACACATTATAACACTCTGGCTTGCAGCATATCGTCTCTTATTTTTAAAAGGCTGTAGGTGCTTGTGATAGCATCTCAATTAAAACACATGATAAGTAGAAGGATAGCATAAATGAACTTACTTCGTCGCTCCTTTCATTGCTTTTTCACTATGACTCTTTACACTTTGCTGATCATCCTCACTTTGCTCATCATCATCAAGTGGTTCCAGCCAATCAGTAGGAGGATTGTCAACATGGTGTTTCGCTTTGTCATTTATGGGATTCTTCTCATCTCCTAGTGTTTCTCCTCCAACACCTGAAGCAGGGGTTTCTGTTGCATCTTGTTTTTTTTGTGTGATCTTATCTGCTATGCTGGTTGTCTCTGCTTCGCTGGTCTTCTCGGCTTTGCTGGTCTTCTCGGCTACGTTGGTCTTCTCGGCTACGCTGGTCTTCTCGGCTACGTTGGTCATCTCGGCTATGCTGGTCTTCTCGGCTACGCTGGTCTTCTCGGCTACGCTGGTCTTCTCGGCTACGCTGGTCTTTTCGGCTTCGCTCGTCTTCTCGTCTTCGCTCGTCTTCTCTGCTGCGCCGGTCATCTCTGCTGCGCCGGTCATCTCTGCTGCGCCGGTCATCTCTGCTGCGCCGGTCTTCTCTGCTGCGCCGGCCACCTCTGCTGCGCCGGTCATCTCTGCTGCGCCGGTCATCTCTGCTGCGCCGGTCATCTCTGTTGCGCTGCTCTTCTCTGCTTCGCTGTTCTTCTCTGCTTCAATGGTCGTCTCCGATTCACTCGTCTTCTCCGCTTCAATGGTCGTCTCTGATTCACTCGTCTTCTCTGCGCTTTGTCCCACATCTTTTCTCACCGGGTTGCTGCCAGGAGGTTGCAGTGATTCCTCCTCCATTGGCACAGTTAATACTAATTTAGGGGGGGTGCTACCGTCTGCTTATTGTGGAGCATCCCATTTGAAGTCCAGTGTTTTCACTCTATTTGAGGACGCCGTCTCATGCCTGTGGCTTCTGGGGCTGGTCATGGGGCA
The DNA here is from genome assembly GCF_033978795.1 of Nerophis ophidion. NCBI lineage: Eukaryota > Metazoa > Chordata > Actinopteri > Syngnathiformes > Syngnathidae > Nerophis > Nerophis ophidion. The sequence continues at coordinate 29,301,228 of NC_084626.1, forward strand.
TGTGTTGTATGTGATCAACTACAAATGAGTTTAGCAAAAGGAAGGTTGTTAGTAAACAAACGTTTATTTAAAAAATACAAACCCCGTTTACATATGAGTTGGGAAATTGTGTTAGATGTAAATATAAACGGAATACAATAATTTGCAAATCATTTTCAACCCATATTCAGTTGAACATGCTACAAAGACAACATACTTGATGTTCAAACTGATAAACATTTTTTTGGGGCAAATAATCATTAACTTTGGAATTTGATGCCAGCAACGCGTGACAAAGAAGTTGGGAAAGGTGGCAATAAATACTGATATAGTTGAGGAATGCTCATCAAACACTTATATGGAACATCCCACAGGTGTGCAGGCTAATTGGAAACAGTTGGTTGCCATGATTGGGTATAAAAGCAGCTTCCATGAAATGCTAAGTAATTCACAAACAAGGATGGGGTGAGGGTCACCACTTTGTAAACAAATTGTCGAACAGTTTTAGAACAACATTTCTCAACGAGCCATTGCAAGGAATTTAGGGATTTTACCATCTACGGTCCATAAAATCATCAAAACGTTCAGAGAATCTGGAGAAATCACTGCACGTAAGCGATGATATTACGGACTTTTGACCCCTCAGGCAGTACTGCATCAAAAACCGGCATCAGTGTGTAAAGGATATCTCCACATGGGCTCAGGAACACTTCATAAAACCACTGTCAGTAACTACAGTTGGTCGCTACATCTGTAAGTGCAAGTTAAATTCTCTACTATGCAAAGCCAAACCCATTTATCAACAACACACTGAAACGCCGCCGGTTTGGCTGGGCCCGAGCTCACCTAAGCTGGACTAATGCAAAGTGGAAAGGTATTCTGTGGTCTGACGAGTCCACATTTCAAATTATATTTGGAAACAGAGGATGTGGTGTCCTCCAGAACAAAGAGGAAAATAACCATTTGGATTGTTATAGGCGCAAAGTTCAAAAGCCAGCATCTGTGATGGTATGGGGGTGTGTTAGTGCCCAAGGCATGGGTAACTTACACATCTGTGAAGCCACCATTAATGCTGAAAGGTACATACAGGTTTTGGAGCAACATATGTTGTCATCGAAGCAACGTTATCATGGACAACCCTGCTTATTTCAGCAAGACAAGTGTTACAACAGCGTGGCTTCGTAAAAAAAGAGTGCGGGTACTTTCCTGGCCCGCCTGCAGTCCAGACCTGTCTCTAATAGAAAATGTGCGGCGCATTATGAAGTGTAAAACACGACAGCATAGACCCCGGACTGTTGAACGACTAAAGCCCTACATAAAACAAGAATGGGAAAGAATAATTCCACTTTCAAAGCTTCAACAATTAGATTCCTCAGTTCCCAAACGTTTATTGAGTGTTGTTAAAAGAAAAGGTGATGTAACACAGTGGTGAACATGCCCTTTCCCAACTACTTTGGAATGTGTTGCAGCCATGACATTGTAAGTTAATTATAACTTGCAAAAAAAAAATAAAGTTTATGAGTTTGAACATAAGATATCTTGTCTTTGTAGTGCATTCAACTGAATATGGGTTAAAAAGGATTTGCAAATCTTGTATTCCGTTTATATTTACATCCAACACAATTTCCCAACTCATATGGAAACGGGGTTTCTACAACTTCTTCATGCCTGAGTGACTTGCTGTGAAATATCCAGACGCCCTATTCATCTAAACCATGTATATACATAACATTATAAATACACAACCTATTGTATGTATACCGTATTTCCTTGAATTTCCGCAGGGCATATAGTATGCGCCTGCCTTGAATTACTGCCGGGTCAAACTCGCTTTGCAAAATAATTAGCGCATGCTTAGTATTACCGCCTGGTCAAACTTGTGACGTTATGAGTGACACTTCCCCAACATCATTTTATAAAATAAAGGAGGCTTATTTCAATACCCGTAATTTTAAATTGCATAAAGGGAAGAAGATTAAATGTCTACTGAAATGAGATTTTCTTATTTAAACGGGGATAGCAGGTCCATTCTATGTGTCATACTTGATCATTTCACGATATTGGCATATTTTTGCTGAAATGAATTAGTAGAGAACATCGACGATATAGTTCACAAGGGTGAGGGCTCCTCACGTCCTCACATTGTTTATAATGGGAGCCTCCAGCAGCAAGAGCTATTCGGAACGAAAAACGACAATTTCCCCATTAAGTTGAGCGAGGATGAAAGATTTGTGGATGATGATAGATATGGATCACAATTTTCCCATCCAAAAACATAATCGTTGAAGTAGAGAAACATGTTGGCTTGACCGTTCTGTGTTAAAAACAAAGAAACACCGGCTGTGTCTCTGTGCTAAAGACAGCTGCAATACACCGTACTGTTAAACTCACTAAAACATTAGCAACACAATAGAAAGATAAGGGATTTCCCAGAATTATACTAGTAAATGTCTCTAAAAACATCACAATCCGTCTCAATGCAATCGCGTTTTTTTTTTTTTTTACTTAAGTTTTTTTTTTTTTTCTAGTCCGTCGCTATCAATATCTTCAAACACAAATCTTTCATCCTCTCAAATTAATAGGGAAATTGTCGTTTTCTCGGTCCGAATAGCACTTTTTGTTGGAGGCTCCCATTAAAAACAATGTGAATATGTGAGGAGCCATCAACATGTGACGTTATCGTCTGCGACTTCCGGTAGAGGCAGGGCTTTTCTCCAGTTGCAAACTTTATCGTGGATGTTCTCTACTAAATCCTTTCAGCAAAAATATGGCAATATCGCAAAATGATCAAGTATGACACATAGAATGGACCTGCTATCCCCGTTTAAATAAGAAAATCTCATTTCAGTAGGCCTTTAAGAGCTATTCAGTAGGATTTAAGGTCCAAGCTTACATCACACTCAAATTTTTACTGCATGCCTTTGGTAAGTGCCGGAGTGAGAAGAGGCTTTAAAAATAACTAGCGCATGCTTACTTTTCCAGCATGCCTTTGGTAAGCGCAGGCGTGAGAAGAGGTTTTAAAATAATTTGCGCATGCTTACTTTTACCGCATGCCTTTGGTAAGCGCAGGAGTGAGAAGAGGTTTTAAATTAATTAGCGGCAATTCAAGGAAATACGTCAAGATTTTGCTGTTTACTGTGGTGACTTGCTGGCACTGATACACAGCAATTAACCCGGAAGCTAGATTGTGGCACAAGTAAATCTGGAAATGAAACTCAAAATAACAAAAATAAGACAATAAAATAACCGTTCACACATAACTCACGACATTACCGGTTGTGTACTATTTGACACTGAAGCTATGCTAACGTAAGCAAGCAATGCTATGGCTACATTCATGGTCGTAGGGAAGATATACCCTAAGTCTTATGTATGCCACCACGCTATACACTTTGTTCGATTTTATCGGTCTATAAAACACTCACCTGTGAGGAATGTATGTCATTGGAAAAGAAAACAATATCCCTGCTAGTTGCTATGAGGTGCTAATGACGCTAACTAGCATGTAGCCACCACCAACGGAAGCGATGGAAGGACCCAAAAAAAAAGGCACTTGAAAATGCAAAATCGCCTGACCAGAAAGTTGCCCGAACAACCGTCCTGGCCCTTTGCAAATAAGCCTCGTTTAAACCGAACAAGTAAATTGTTGACGAATAACTATTTCGTTGGTATGTTGTTAGCCAAAAATACTGCGTTGTTTATGAAATTGACTAATTGTGAAAGCAGAGGCGGGATTCCTCTCATTCTACCCATCTGTTCTTTGTCACGTCACGGCTAGTGGATTTCACGCTGTAAACATAATAAAAGTTTAATATTTCATTTTTCACCGCCCATAATAAAATCCAGAATTACACGGATTAGTTGACAACCTATGTGAAATACATATTTGTTCATTACTTTCAAACAGGCATTTTGCGGTGAATTAAATAACCACTCTCTTAAATGTCTACTTAAAGCTCAAATAGCTAAGTTGGACAAAAAAAAAAAGAAATATATACAATATGCATATGTAAATTTAAAATGACTGTTTGGAAAACAAATGGCATTAGGTTACCTTTAAGGCAGTGGTTATTTTTATTGTAATTCCTTTGTATTGTTTACCATGAATTGATTTACATGGACCCCAACTTAAACAACTTGAAACCCTTATTGGGGTGTTACCATTTAGTGGTCAATTGTACAGAATATGTACTGAACTGTACAATCTACTAATAAAAGTTTCAATCAATCAAGCAATCAATTATTTAACCCAGGATCTCAAACTAGCAGCCCACTGGCCATTTGTGGCCCTAAGGCCTATATTGTGGCCCACAGACCCATATTTCGTGGCCCACAGGCCCATATTTCGTGGGTCACGGGCCCATATTTCATGGTCCACATATTTTGTAGCCCAGAGGCCCATATTTCTTGGTCCACATATTTCATAGCCCACAGGCCCATATTTCGTGGTCCGCGGGCCCATATTTCTTGGTCCACATATTTCATAGCCCACAGGCCCATATTTTGTGACCCACAGGCCCACATTTTGTGACCCACAGGCCTATATTGTGGCCCACAGGCCCATATTTTGTGGCCCACAGGCCCATATTTCGTGGGCCACGGGCCCATATTTCATGGTCCACATACTTCGTAGCCCACAGGCCCATACTTCTTGGTCCACATATTTCATAGCCCCCAGGGCCATATATCATGGGCCACGGGCCCATATTTCTTGGTCCACATATTTCATAGCCCACAGGCCCATATTTTGTGGCCCTCAGGCCTATATTGTGGCCCACAGGCCCATATTTTGTGGCCCACAGGCCCATATTTCGTGGGCCACAGTCCCATATTTCATGGTCCACATACTTCGTAGCCCACAGGCCCATATTTCTTGGTCCACATATTTCATAGCCCCCAGGCCCATATTTCATGGGCCACGGGCCCATATTTCTTGGTCCACATATTTCATAGCCCACAGGCCCATATTTTGTGGCCCTCAGGCCTGTATTGTGGCCCACAGGCCCATATTTTGTGGCCCACATTTCATGTGACACGGGCCCATATTTCATGGTCCACATACTTCGTAGCCCACAGGCCCATATTTCTTGGTCCACATATTTCATAGCCCACAAGCCCATATTTCATGGGCCACAGGCCCATATTTCTTGGTCCACATATTTCATAGCCCACAGGCCCATATATCATGGTCACATACTTCATAGCCCACAGGACCATATTTTGTGGTTCACATACTTTGTAGCCAACAGGCCCACAACTAGACCTCAACTTAATAGTTTAGTGCAATTGCAGCCGGGAAACCCTGGGCAGTTTTTGTTAAATGATGGCACTGTAGAATCCCACTAAAAAGACCTATAGTGCAGTAAAATTTAGCATGTTCCATCCATCCATTTTCTACCGCTTATTCCCTTTTGGGGTCGCTGGGGCCTATCTCAGCTACAATCAGGCAGAAGGCGGGGTACACCCTGGACAAGTCGCCACCTCATCACAGGGCCAACACAGATAGACAGACAACATTCACACACTAGGGCCAATTTAGTGTTGCCAATCAACCTATCCCCAGGTGCATGTCTTTGGAAGTGGGAGGAAGCCGGAGTACCCGGAGGGAACCCACGCATTCACGGGGAGAACATGCAAACTCCACACAGAAAGATTCCGAGCCTGGATTTGAACCCAGGACTGCAGGACCTTCGTATTGTGAGGCAGACGCACTAACCCCTCTGCCACCGTGAAGCCCATTTAGCATGTTAATACATGTTAATAATGACAAAGAATATTGCATTGATCATGTATGAACACCGATTAATATCCATCCATCCATTTTTTACCGCTTGTCCCTTTAAGGGTTGCGGGAGGTGCTGGAGAATTCGGGTAGAAGGCGGGGTACACCCCGGATAAGTCACCTCCTCATTGCAGAGTACACCCTGACAAGTCGCCACCTCATCACAAGGCCAACACAGATAGACAGACAACATTCACACTCACATTCACACACTAGGGCCAATTTAGTGTTGCCAATCAACCTATCCCCAGGTGTATGTCTTTGGAAGTGGGAGGAAGCCGGAGTACCCGGAGGGAACCCACGCAGTCATGGGGAGAACATGCAAACTCCACACAGAAAGATCCTGAGCATGGGATTGAACTGAGGACTACTCAGGACTTTCGTTTTGGGAGGTACATGCACTATAACCCCTGTTCCACCGTTCTGCCGCACATTACCGATTAATAGCGCACTTTATTTTGACCGAACATGCTTCTTTAGCTGAACTACGGGACAGCGTGGCGCAGTGGGAGAGTGGCCGTGCGTAACTCGAGGGTCCCTGGTTCAAATCCCACCTAGTACCAACCTCGTCACGTCCGTTGTGTCCTGAGCAAGACACTTCACCCTTGCTCCTGATGGGTGCTGGTTGGCGCCTTGCATGGCAGCTCCCTCCATCAGTGTGTGAATGTGTGTGTGAATGGGTAAATGTGGAAGTAGTGTCAAAGCGCTTTGAGTACCTTGAAGGTAGAAAAGCGCTATACAAGTACAACCCATTTACCATTTACCATAACTACGGCCTGATTTGCTGTAGGATCTGTGATCAGGCCTTTTTACATGATACAAATATAAATAAAAAAATAAAAATGTGGCCCTTTATATTATCTTATAATACAGTGGTTCTCAACCTTTTTTCAGTGATGTACCCCCCGTGAACATTTTTTTAATTAAAGTACCCCCTAATCAGAGCAAAGCATTTTTGGTTGAAAAAAAGACTTGAAGTAAAATACAGCACTATGTCATCAGTTTCTGATCTAGTAAATTGTATAAAAGTGCAAAATAATGCTCATTTGTAGTGGTCTTTCTTGAGCTATTTGGAAAAAAAAGATATAAAAAACACTAAAAACTTGTTGAAAAATAAACAAGTGATTCAATTATAAAGATTTCTACACATAGAAGAAACGTGCCCTCTTTGGGGATTGTAATAGAGATCCATCTGGATTCATAAACTTAATTTTAAACATTTCTTCACAAAAAATAAATATTTAAAATCAATATTTATGGAACATGTCCACAAAAAATCTAGCTGTCAACACTGAATACTGCATTGTTGCATTTCTTTTTACAGTTTATGAACTTACATTTATATTTTTTTGAAGTATTATTTAATAAAAATATTTATAAAGGATTTTTGAATTGTTGCTATTTTTACAATTATTATTATTATTATTTTTTTAAATCTCACGTACCCCTTGGCATACCTTCAAGTACCCCCAGGGGTACATGTACCCCCATTTGAGAACCACTGTTATATAGTGGAAACAGTTTGAACAACCCTGATTTACAGTTTTCATAGCGAAAGTACCACATATACGTTAAGTAAGGCTTTTGTAGCAACTGTGATTAATCTGACTTAAACAAATATTTCACAACACTAAAAAAACTAAAATGGCAATGCAGCACAACACACATTGCGCAACAAGCGCAGCAAGCAGAATTCTCTTTGACCACCACCTGGGTCACTAAACTTAGTACAAATAAAAACTACTTAGGTAAAATATTACATTTATGACAACGTAACACCTACAATAGCTAAGAGTCACTAAAGCTGTTGTTGAACTCGTCAACAAATTTAGTCACATGGTTATTTAGCATGACCCTGACTATACCTTCGATTTTACAATTCAACAATAAAAGGCGTTTCAGAGTCACTATTAATGGATGTATGAACAAAAATACACTTGTCGTTCTTATCTTGTGTTGCATTTCACAAAAGGTTGTATATATTACAATGTAATGTCATCAGTAATTAATTAGGCACATAATTAGAAACACACAGCTTAGCCAGTAGGGCATTTTAAGGAGTTTATTTTCGGGCAAGGCTCTGCGGCCCGTAATGTTTTTTTTATTGGTCTGCGGGCACATTGCAGAAATAAATTAAACCCCAAAATTATCTTACGTAAACGGAGAAATGAAAAAAGACTGAAATTATGACACCAATATCCATAGTAACAAAAAGCGCTATCTTTAAATATATACATGACCTTTTTTTTTTTTTAGCCTTTTTACATGATACAAATATAAATACAAAAATAACAAAGTGGCCCCTTATATTATCTTATAATATATAGTGGAAACCCTGATTTACAGTTTTAATGGCAAAAACTTCACTAGTTCCTATACTAAAGTCAGGAAAATATATATCACTTTAAGTTAGTTATGAATAAAAATATTTAAAAATAATTATTCCAATTGAAAATCAGTTTTCATTGAAGTCAAACTGGTAAACACGTTTCTACTTGTCCGACCATATGTATAGCAATAGATACTACTATCTATCCTTGTTACAACGAAGATCAGTCGTCAAGGGATCGTGTTGAATGGTTTGGTGCAGCATCAGTGCCAGTAGACCGGCTCTGTTGGTCATAGCAGTCCTGACATTCCGTTCTTGTTCAAAGAGCTCGTCCAACTTGTACCACTACAGGTGCAGAAACGATACAAGTTGTGAATAATACAGCTTGCACCTTAAAGGCCTACTGAAACCCACTACTACCCACCACGCAGTCTGATAGTTTATACATCAATGATGAAATATTAACATTGCAACACATGCCAATACGGCCTTTTTAGTTTACTAAATTGCAATTTTAAATTTCCCGCGGAGTTTATTGTTGAAAACGTCGAGAAATGATGACGCATGCGCGTGACGTCACGGACTGTAAGGAAATATTAGCGCTGCACGACTCGCGGCTAAAAGTAGTCTTCTTTAATTGCATAATTACACAGTATTCTGGACATCTGTGTTGCTGAATCTTTTGCGATTTGTTCAATTAATAATGGAGAAGTCAAAGTAGAAAGATGGAGTTGGGAAGCTTTAGCCTTTAGCCACACAAACTCACGGTGATTCCTTGTTTAAAATTCCCGGAGGTGAAACTTTACTATGGATCAGAGCGGTCAAGCGGACATGGATCCCGACCAAATGTCAACCAGCAGTTTTCGGTGAGAAAATTGTGGTAAAAAGTCGCCTCTTACCGGAGATCAGCTGAGCTTGCGCCGTCCATACAGCTCCCGTCGACTTCCCTCAGAGACTGGCCTCAAGACACCCGTGGACACACCCCTCCGACTATCAGGTACTATTAAACTAACTAAAACACTAGCAACACAATAGAAAGATAAGGGATTTCCCAGCATTATCCCTAATAAATGTGTCTAAACACATCTGAATCCGTCCCAATGCAATCGCCTTTTTTTTTTTTAAACTAGATTTTTTTCTTTTTTCTAATACTTCGCTATCAATATCCTCAAACACAAATCTTTCATCCTCGCTCAAATTAATGGGTAAATTGTCGTTTTCTCGGTCCGAATAGCTCCCATTAAAAACAATGTGAATATGTGTGGAGCCCTTCAACTCTTGACGTCACGCGCACATACTTCCGGCAAAGGCAGGGCTTTTCTATTAGCGACCAAGAGTTGCGAACTTTATCGTCCATGTTCTCTACTAAATCCTTTCAGCAAAAATATGGCAATATCGCGAAATGATCAAGTATGACACATAGAATGGACCTGCTATCCCCGTTTAAATAAGAAAATCTCATTTCAGTAGGCCTTTAAAACTGTACTCAGTATTTATGTACCCACCACTCGGACTCGCTCCAAATCCACTTCAGCCCTCCTGAGCTTTTCCCAGTTGTAATGTTTGTTGCATTTCCGTTTGGAAACTCTGCAGTATTCTCCTGTCAACTCGAAGACGTTTTTCACCAAGGGACAACCACACACCTCGTCCACAGAAATCTACTCGGAAGATGGATGAAATGGGAGAAAAACCCACAGAACAAAAGTAGGGTTAGGTGTTTATTGTGGATGACAGAAACACAGCTGCCCTCACCTTAGGGTCTCTGGAATGTTCTGGACACAAAACTTGAAGCCTCTTGCAGTACGTTTTGCTTTGGGGATTGTACACGTCACAGAAAAGTCTGGTTGCTCTGCGGCGAAAAATACAAAAAAACAATAAAATATTATATCGCGACTAAACTGACAGGAAGTTCCGTGTTTTCCCTACCCTTCGATTCTTGTAGGATACATGGAACCAAAGGAGGTCTGACTCTCGTACTGTGAAGATACAATGATACTTTTTCAACAATTTTCATATGACAATGTTTTCCTTTAACGTCTCAAGTTAAGAAGGAGCCACTACAATGTATGAAAATGTCACCTTTGCATAGCATCTCTCCATATGTCTCAGTGCCACTTTTGGATTGACAGGATGGCTGCAGGACACGCAAAAAATTTGGAGGTCTGTGTCTTCACCATCCCCTTCATTCACCTGCAAATAGTAGACGGAAAACACAAGGTTAAAATTTGTGCTGTCAAACTATGCTTTTTAAAAAATAATAATATTAAATTACACTTTGAACTTTGATTAATCATAATTAATCAAATTAAATTACTGGCTTGCATAATTTGAATGAACAATTAGCCACTTTTCAGGTGGTGTGGTTAAGGTAATAGAGCTTGTGCTATCAAAATTAACTGCGTGATTAATCTGCCTTTACACGTGATTACTGTATTTTCCTGGGCTATAAGGTGCTACTTTTTCCCCAAGCTTTGAACCCTGCGGCTTACATAAATGTAAGGATTTTTCTTTCCCAGTGGCTAATTTATGGAATGGATTAAGCAAAGAAATCAAACAATGTACTAAAACGATTCACCGTTTACAAATCACAAGGAAGAGGAATCCTGATAACTTGAAGCTTATTAAAAAGGAGAAAATCTTATTCATCTCATAATGACTTTTCTGTTTTGTTTTTTGATCAGCTGTTTTACTGCCATGTTACAGGCATCGGGGCGGTTTAGCTCGGTTGGTAGAGTTGCCGTGCTAGCAACTTGAGGGTTGCAGGTTCGATTCCCACTTCTGCCAACCTAGTCACTGCCGTTGTGTCCTTGGGCAAGACACTTTACCCACCTGGTCCCAGTGCCACCCACACTGCTTTGAATGTAACTTAGATATTGGGTTTCACTATGTAAAGTGCTTTAAGTCACTAGAGAAGAAGCGAAATATAAATAAAATTCACTTCACTTCACTTGTAAACAATTGATGTATGTACATAAACATTCACAAAATGATTCTATGTGATTATGTCATTTCATAAAGTACCAGTTTAAATCTGTGCCTTATAGTCCAGTGGAGCTAATATATGAAATATTTTGTTTTCTCCTAAAATTTAGAGGGTGCGGCCTGGAAAATACAATCTTGGTTAATTCTAAAACAGCTTTAGTTGAAATAAAATCTTCAGTGTTGCTCACAGGATTACAAACTATTTATTTCAGTGTGTGTCTGTGTCCCATTTTGAATAATTGGCCATGACGCATGTGCATGTCATTTTAGGGAGGCAAAGAGTAAGCAATACAATTATGTTTAGAAGAAATAAAACAAATTATTCTGTTGCTTCTTTCGGCAGGCTGTCAAAAATAACGGGTTTAATCATAAAAAAAAAAAAAAGATGATCACATAATTTATGATATACGCAGATTCATCTCGCAACTAACTTTGACTCTATCTTAAATGTGGATAATTACCTGAAAGGCGGCGCAGGTTGTTATGTGGTTGGTTATCTAGGGCCTTTTTTATCAAGTGTCTTAGAGTGCCATTTTACACGAAATTTAGTCCTACTCTCAAACTTAAGAATAAAAGCTATTTATCAACTTTCTTAAAGGGGAACATTATCACAATTTCAAAAGGGTTAAAAACATTAAAAACCAGTTACCAGTGGCTTGTTGTATTTTTTTTCAAAATTTTACCGGTCCCGGAATATCCCTAAATAAAGCTTTAAAGTGCCTTATTTTCGCTATCTTCGAAACCACTATCCATTTTCCTGTGACGTCATACAGTGCTGCCAATGTAAACAAACAATGGAAATACCACAGCAAGATATAGTGACATTAGCTCGGATTCAGACTCGGATTTCAGCGGTTTAAGCGATTCAATAGATTACGCATCTATTGAAACAGATGGTTGGATTATGAAAGTATTGAAGAAGAAACTGAAGCTATTGAGCGAATAGCTATTGACGCTATTAGAATGACTCCTACTCTCCACGACATTTAAGAGACCTTCAGGAGGTTTCCTAAGTGGTTAGGAGTTGCCAGCGGGGAATGGCGCTGAGGCGAGAGAGACGTGCGCGAACGTGCGTGGTTTTCTTTTCAATTCCATGTTGATTTCTGCATGTGGCTGCAGTGGGCTAGTATATATAGGGCCACCCACACCAGTTTCAAATTAGTTTCCTAACTAATGAATTGGAAAGAAAAGGAAACATTTATTTTTCTATTCATTGCCAATCCATCCATCCATCCATCTTCTTCCGCTTATCCGAGGTCGGGTCGCGGGGGCAGCAGCCTAAGCAGGGAAGCCCAGACTTCCCTCTCCCCAGCGACTTCGTCTAGCTCTTCCCGGGGGATCCCGAGGCGTTCCCAGGCCAGCCGGGAGACATAGTCTTCCCAACGTGTCCTGGGTCTTCCCCGTGGCCTCCTACCGGTTGGACGTGCCCTAAACACCTCCCTAGGGAGGCGTTCGGGTGGCATCCTGACCAGATGCCCGAACCACCTCATCTGGCTCCTCTCGATGTGAAGGAGCAGCGGCTTTACTTTGAGTTCCTCCCGGATGGCAGAGCTTCTCACCCTATCTCTAAGGGAGAGCCCCGCCACACGGCGGAGGAAACTCATTTCGGCCGCTTGTACCCGTGATCTTATCCTTTCGGTCATGACCCAAAGCTCATGACCATAGGTGAGGATGGGAACGTAGATCGACCGGTAAATTGAGAGCTTTGCCTTCCAGCTCAGCTCCTTCTTCACCACAACGGATTGGTACAACGTCCGCATTACTGAAGACGCCGCACCGATCCGCCTGTCGATCTCACGATCCACTCTTCCCCCACTCGTGAACAAGACTCCTAGGTACTTGAACTCCTCCACTTGGGGCAGGGTCTCCTCCCCAACCCGGAGATGGCATTCCACCCTTTTCCGGGCGAGAACCATGGACTCGGACTTGGAGGTGCTGATTCTCATTCCGGTCGCTTCACACTCGGCTGCGAACCGATCCAGCGAGAGCTGAAGATCCCGGCCAGATGAAGCCATCAGGACCACATCGTCTGCAAAAAGCAGAGACCTAATCCCGCGGCCACCAAACCGGAACCCCTCAACGCCTTGACTGCGCCTAGAAATTCTGTCCATAAAAGTTATGAACAGAATCGGTGACAAAGGGCAGCCTTGGCGGAGTCCAACCCTCACTGGAAACGTGTCCGACTTACTGCCAGCAATGCGGACCAAGCTCTGACACTGATCGTACAGGGATCGGACTGCCACAATAAGACAGTCCGATACCCCATTGCCAATATTGTTTGTTTTGTATTATTTTGTAGTTTATTGTCAAAATATACACTCCCATTGTCCACTTAAATATTTCTAAGATATTTATTTTTTCTTAGACAAGGGATTCCCTTCCGTGATTGGTCATTCCATAGACACAGAAATGACATTACCTAAAATTCCGTATATGGCACATATTAATGTCGTAATTCAGCTCTGAGTGTGACACTTAAAATTCAGTCCTACACTTCGCTGAAAGTGTGAGTAAGACACTCGATAACTAACTTTTAAGTGCAGCTTTCAGCGAAAAATTTCTTTACTCATAAGTCAACTCTTAGCAGACTTCTTAGGAGTAATTCTAAGAAGCTAGATAAATGCGGCCCCAGGTCAATGCGTAAGTCAGTGCAAAGATGAGTGAGGAGACTTTGTTGTGCTCGCTAGCATAGTTTACTTCAACATATACCTTGATGTGACTTCCAATCAAACAGTTGACAGGTTTTGAAAAAATGAATGACGTGCATTCAAATAAAACATTTGAAAAATGCTCCTGTATGACATTTGGACAGTAAAATTGCCTTTGTCTCCAAATATCGGGGTCTTTTTCAAGTCAATTCAAATATTGCAAGTGGGTAATAACCAATGATTAATCCTGATTAATCCCAAACTCAAAAGTGTGAGTAATGTAATTTTTTTAATTATCGCAGTTTTTTTTCATAGTTTGGCCTGGGGTGCGACTTATACTCAGGAGCGACTTATGTGTGAAATTATTAACACATTACCGTAAAATATCAAATATTATTATTTCGCTCATTCACGTAAGAGACTAGACGTATAAGATTTCATGGGATTTAGCGATTAGGAGTGACAGATTGTTTGTTTGGTAAACGTATAGCATGTTCTATATGTTATAGTTATTTGAATGACTCTTCCCATAATATGTTACGTTAACATACCAGGCACTTTCTCAGTTGGTTATTTATGCATCATATAACGTACACTTATTCAGCCTGTTGTTCACTATTCTTTGTTTATTTTAAATTGCCTTTCAAATGACGGCGTGGCGCAGTGGGAGAGTGGTCGTGCGCAACCTGAGGGTCCCTGGTTCAATCCCCACCTAGTACCAACCTCGTCACGTCCGTTGTGTCCTGAGCAAGACACTTCACCCTTGCTCCTGATGGGTGCTGGTTAGCGCCTTGCATGGCAGCTCCCTCCATCAGTGTGTGAATGGGTAAATGTGGAAGTAGTGTCAAAGCACTTTGAGTACCTTGAACGTAGAAAAGCGCTATACAAGTACAACCCATTTATCATTTAAATGTCTATTCTTGGTGTTGGGTTTTATCAAATAAATTTCCCCCCAAAATGCGACTTATACTCCAGTGCGACTTATATATGTTTTTTTTTCCTTCTTTATTATGCATTTTCGGTAAATGCGACTTATACTCTGGAGTGACTAATACTCCGAAAAATATGGTAATCATTTGACAGCACTTGTCTAAATAATTGCAAAGTTGGCAACATTGATCCCTCCTGTTATGTCATCTTATTCTCTGGCAGACCAGGTGCATGTATGAGGTGTTAAAAAGTAGTTAAGACAACATCAACTGTATGTGGTTTAAACGACAACATCCACAACACATCTACTAAAGATTCAGTAAAAGACAACATCACCTCCTCGTCTTGCTGCACCACCTGCTGCTTGGCCTTGGCGATGATGCCTTCCAGCTCGTGGAAGCGGCGCTCCATTTCGGTGAGACGCAAGCGTGCGTTCTGCTGCTCCCTGCGAATGCGCTCCAGTTGCTTCTTCCCGTGCTCCTCTGCAATGCAGGGACTCTGCTGCCATTGCTGGATCCTCTGGGGGAGGATTTCATAAATTCGACTGTAGAGAGAGCCGTACACACACATTAGAGGGTGGCTATTACGCATTGTGTCTATTATTAGTGGATCACAATGGATAAACAAGTATCTCTGGTTTCAGTATAACCCCACAAGTGGAGATACACTTTTAAGCTAGCTAGCAAGATAATGCTAGTAGGTCCATAAATTCATCAAACTGGTCATCAATCACAATTTTTAGATCATTTTTAATTGAATAGGGCAAAACTGACCGACTAACAAGAGTTTTACTGCGGTTATTGTCATTACTGTTGCATCCTTAATATACAGTACAGGCCAAACGTTTGGACACACCTTCTCCTCATCCAATACGTTTTCTTTATTTTCATGACTATTTACATTGTAGATTGTCACTGAAGGCATCAAAACTATGAATGAACACATGTGGAGTTACTGTTTGTACTTAACAAAAAAGGTGAAATAACTGAAAACCCATCCATCCATCCATCCATCCACTTTCTACCGCTTATTCCCTTTTGGGGTCGCGGGGGGCGCTGCCGCCTATCTCAGCTACAATCGGGCGGAAGGTGGGGTACACCCTGGACAAGTCGCCACCTCATCGCAGGGCCAACACAGATAGACAGACAACATTCACACTCACATTCACACACTAGGGCCAATTTAGTTTTGCCAATCAACTTATCCCCAGGTGCATGTCTTTGGAAGTGGGAGGAAGCCGGAGTACCCGGAGGGAACCCACGCATTCACGGGGAGAACATGCAAACTCCACACAGAAAGATCCCGAGCCTGGATTTGAACCCAGGACTGCAGGACCTTCGTATTGTGAGGCAGACGCACTAACCCCTCTGCCACCGTGAAGCCCAACTGAAAACATGTTTTATATTCTAGTTTCTTCAAAATAACCACCCTTTGCTCTGATTAGTGCTTTGCACACTCTTGGCATTCTCTCGATGAGCTTCAAGCACACCTGTGAAGTGAAAACCATTTCAGGTGACTCTTGAAGCTCATTAAGTGAATGCCAAGAGTGTGCTACAAATTAATCAGAGCAAAGGGTGGCTATTTTGAGACTGCAGAAGATGATGTCAATCTCCGAAAATAGTCGAAGATATTCGGAGCGGAATATTCAACATGGCTGACTGAATTTGTGGCATTTTGTGATGTTTAAACAGTGTTTTCACATACTTTGCGGATTGTAAATACAGTTGGATATGGTCACAATGAAACACAGAAAAGCATATAAAGTAGGGTTGGGTGATATGGCCTTTTTTTAATATTGCAATATTTTTTTTAGGCCATATCGCGATACACGATATATATCTCGATCATTTGCCTTAGCTTTGAATTAGCACACGATACATATAATCACACCAGTATGATGATTCTATGTGTCTACACTAAAACATTCTTGTTCATACTGCATTAATATATGCTCATTTTAAACTTTCATGCAGGAAATCACAACTAACGAAATCAATATTTTTTTCATACAATGTTGATGTGGAAATGTTTGCCTCGGCATTTTGATGGTGTGGGCGTGTGGCACCGAACAGAGACGTTGACATGCGTAGTACTCTTCATTCTCTAGCAGGTGACTTTTCAAATGATGCTACGTATTAGCAGTAATGCTACGTTTTATAGCAACGCCGTTTTGCCCCACACTTGACAAATTACGGTTGTCTGTTCGACATATTCCCATTTGAAGCCAAACCACCGCCAGACGATGGACCCCCTGCTGTTTTTCTTGGGAATTAATTATTTTCTTCATTTGTTACCAGATTCGCACCTTCTTTCTTTCGTATCACCACTCGCACGGCCACGCTAGCATCACAGCTAACGTCACCCATGCTGCTACCGCTCTGCTCCGCGAGGGCGTATCCGTATGTGACTTATGACGTGACAGTATGTGACGTATGTAAGAAGGTGCGCTTGCTGTCTGTGAGAAGGACGGACAAGATAGAGCGAGGAGAGCCTGTAGTGTAATGCCAGCACTGTGTGAGAACGTATACTCGGGAATCCCGATAGTCTTTTTCTATATCACACAGAGACAAACCTGCGATATATCAACTATATCGATATATCGCCCAACCCTAATATAAAGTCAACGTGTTTTTCCACTTTACTGATACTTTAAGTCAGGGGCGCTCACACTTTTTCTGCAGGCGAGCTACTTTTCAATTGACCAAGTCGAGGAGATCTACCTCATTCCTATTTATAATTTATATTTATTTATTTATGAAAGAGACATTTTTGTTAACAAGTTAATGGTGTTTAATGATAATACAAGCATGTTTAACACACTTAGATTCCTTTCTTTCATGAAGACAAGAATATAAGTTGGTGTATTACCTGATTTTGATGACTTGCATTGATTGGAATCAGACAGTGGTGCTGATAACGTCCGCATTTTCAAATGGAGGAAAAAAAAAAGTCCCCCTTTCTGTCCAATACCACATGAAAGTGGTTGGATTTGGCATCTCATTTGTCCAACTTGCATACTCGTTTTTAAACACTTTGTTATGAGAGTAGCATATGTGTGTGGCCCTTTAATGTCTGGCAGCAGGTGAGTGACGTCAGTGAGTGTGCGGGTGGGCAAGCAAGTGAGAAAGCGGTCGCTGAGGGCGGGGGAGAAATACATTGGCATCAAACTCCGTAGCTTGCTAGCTTGTGCACGCTAGCTTTCTGAGACTCTTATTTTGTTAACACAGGCAGGATGAAACAGGTCTTTTATGGTGAAGACAGGAACTGTGCAGTCGGTCTTTAGAGTTTTGACAGTAGGTACGGAGTCTCTAGAAATAAAATGTGTTTCTCTGCGTCCGCCCTGTTAGTGATTTTTTTCTTAAATATGAGCTTGCAGCAGCCGGCGTCATCTCACAAGATCCTCGGGTGCCGAGAATGTCAAACAACTGACGAAAGTGAAGTCTTGGTATGATTGATGATTGCTCATTTTTATGTCTATTTTTTAATGCCTGGCTTGAGATCGACTGACACACCCTCCGAGATCGACCAGTCGATCGCGATCGACGTAATGGGCACCCCTGCTTTAAGTCAAATGGGCGCTCTATTTAAGTTATGTTCCATTGTAGCACTAGAGGGAGCCAAAGTGCTGACTTAAAGGCCTACTGAAACCCACTACTACCCACCACGCAGTCTGATAGTTTATATATCAATGATGAAATATTAACATTGCAACACATGCCAATGCGGCCTTTTTAGTTTACTAAATTGCAATTTTAAATTTCCCGGGAGTTCCTTCTTGAAAACGTCGCGTAATGATGACGTATCCGCGTGACGTCACGGGCTGTTAGGAAATATGAGCACTGCACACACACACAGCTAAAAGTCGTCTCTTTTACCGCCCATGGGACGGCGTGGCGCAGTGGGAGAGTGGCCGTGCGCAACCCGAGGGTCACTGGTTCAAATCCCATCTAGAACCAACCTCGTCACGTCCGTTGTGTCCTGAGCAAGACACTTCACCCTTGCTCCTGATGGGTGCTGGTTGGCGCCTTGCATGGCAGCTCCCTCCATCAGTGTGTGAATGTGTGTGTGAATGGGTAAATGTGGAAGTAGTGTCAAAGCGCTATTCAAGTACAACCCATTTATCATTTATTTATTTATAATTACACAGTATTTTGGAGATCTTTTGCAATTTGTTCAATTAATAATGGAGAAGTCAAAGTAGAAAGATGGAGTTGGGAAGCTTTAGCCTTTAGCCACACAAACACACGGTGATTCCTTGTTTAAAATTCCCGGAGGTGAAACCTTACTATGGATCACAGCGGACATGGATCCCGACCGAATGTCAACCAGCAGGTTTCGGTGAGAAAATTGTGGTAAAAAAGTCGCCTCTTACCGGAGATCAGCTGAGCTTGTGCCGCCCATAAAGCTGCCGTCGACTTCCCTGAGACACTGCGCATCAACACACTCGTGGACACACAGCTACGACTATCAGGTACTATTACACTCACTAAAACACTAGCAACACAATAAAAAGACAAGGGATTTCCCAGAATTATTCTAGTAAATGTGTCTAAAAACATCTGAATCCGTCCCAATGCAATCGCGTATTTTTTTTTTTCAAGTCCGTTGCTATCAATATCCTCAAACACGAAACTTTCATCCTCGCTCAAATTAATGGGGAGATTGTCGTTTTCTCGGTCCGAATAGCTCTTTTTGTTGGAGGCTCCCATTAAAAACAATGTGAGGATGTGAGGAGCCATCAACATGTGACGTCATCGTCTGCGACTTCCGGTAGAGGCAGGGCTTTTCTGTTAGCACCAAAAGTTGCGAACTTTATCGTGGATGTTCTCTACTAAATCCTTTCAGCAAAATATGTCAATATCGCAAAATGATCAAGTATGACACATCGAATGGACCTGCTATCCCAGTTTAAATAAGAA
Organism: Nerophis ophidion; assembly: GCF_033978795.1. Lineage (NCBI taxonomy): Eukaryota > Metazoa > Chordata > Actinopteri > Syngnathiformes > Syngnathidae > Nerophis > Nerophis ophidion. The sequence goes on from NC_084626.1 coordinate 29,320,797, forward strand.
TATCTCATTTCAGTAGGCCTTTAAACTACAACAATATTCTGCAAGAATGCAAAAAATAATAATAAAACAATCCTTTTTCGTTTGTTTTCTCTGTACGCATCTCACACGGCACTAATAGATCTGAATAACGAAGTGAAAGGTCTTACTTGGCAGCTAACTTCATGCCACATTCCTCGGAGCAGTATTTGGAGTTGACTTTTGCAGACGTAACGCAGTTTGGCCCAAGACACTGACGTCGCCCTCCATGATCGCGCACATCGCCCCTCTCACTGTGTCGATTTCTGTCTCGGTGCTTCTGCTTCTGCTTGTGGCGCCGGGACTCTTTCTGAACGACATCATTATTGTCCAGAGTGTTATCTTGTATGTTAGCACAATTAATTTTCCATAAGAAGGTAGCGATCTTACTTTCTTGTCAAACTTCTTTTCTCGTCTTTTGACATGTTTCACCTTCACGGCTTTCTTTCGCACGACAGAACTAAAAGGTGGCTCGTCGTCGTCGTCGTCAGTCCCCCACGCCTGGTAGGGAGGGGAGTCAAAAAAACGGCTCAGCGTGCGGTTGCTATCAAAATGCTTTGAACTGAGTTGGCGTGAGAGTAAAATGTTGTGCTACCATGTTGTTGTTGATCCCCGCTGCTTTGTATTGGCGGTAGAGATCAACCTCGCTGTCGTAGTCTTCAGAGTAGCGTCTGCGTCTGTGGTGGTAGTTGTCCCTTCTCTCTCGTAAAGACATTTCCTCTTCTTTCACACGTAGCATTTTCTGTATATAACAAGAATTCACAACAACAAAAAATATTATTATAAAATATTTTGATTAGCAATGTTCCCATTAGAAATTTATGCTGCAGATTCAGAGACCAATCATCCATGAGAGAGATTGGCCTTTACCAATAACAAGCACATATATTACCTGTAATTTATTTTTAAATTATTATTCACGGTGAGTGCTACTGACGATTTAACAATATCAACACAATATTTAAACTAACGCCGTATTCTCTTTTATTACATACAGTTGTTTGAGCAAAACATAGTCAATAGTACAGATTAACTCCTATGTGTCAAAATTAGGGCCCGCGGGTATGGCCCCAGAAATTACATTTGATTAGTATTAGAACCGGCTATATGTTCCTATAACAATCTATAAGATTAATATACGTTGCGTCTCTCTCTTCCCTTTCATCTTTCGGTATTCCTTTTTTTTGTTTTCATTTAATTTCATTTATTTTTTTATTATCTTTCTAGCTATCATTATGTATACGTATTGTTGCATTTGAACAACTGTATTGTTGATAATAGAGGTAAACTATTGGTTTTGTTCATGATCAGTAGCGCTTTTTCTATTGGTATTTGTATTGCTCCAGTTTTAGTGTAAAAATGCTCATTGTCATTACTATATTATTATTTATTTCGCTAACTGCTTATTTGCTATCACTTTTACGATCATATTTGTACATATTGTATGTGCTGGTGTTGTTCTATTGTTGCTGTTGTTGTTATTGTTGTATTTGCTGTTGTTGTTTTTTTCTCTCTGTCTAATCCCCCTCTTATCCCCACAATTTCCCCCTCTGTCTTCCTTTTTTTTTTCTCTTTCTATCCCCTCCTGCTCCGGCCCGGCTGCACCAAATGATAACATAAATACATTTAATAAAGTCAAATTCAAATAAGGCAACAAGAGAAGTATCCTACACTTCTCTTTTGTAAAGTAAATCTGAACAGCCGATATGGGCATCTACATCAACTATATGATTTGCCTGAGAGGTTGGACAGGACAAAAAAAAAAAAAAAAAAAAAAAGTATAGAACCGGCCCGCAGGCCACAGCCGCCTGCAGCTGTTTTGCACGCACCAATACTCCATCAGTGTTGGCGCTATCAATTTTCAAAATGGGTTACCACAGTAAATATTTGGGGTCCCACTTTTTTGTAACCGTTTTGAAAAAAAAAAGATAAATGTACCGTATTTTTCGGAGTATAAGTTGCACCTAAAATCATTATGCCGAAAATGCATAATAAAGAAGGAAAAAAACATATATAAGTCGCACTGGAGAATATGTCGCAAATTTTGGGGAAATTTATTTGATAAAACCTAACACCAAGAATAGTGAACAACAGGCTGAATAAGTGTACGTTATATGACGCATAAATAACCAACTGAGAACGTGTATGGTATGTTGACGTAACTATAACATATAGAAAATGCAGTACGTTTACCAAACAATCTGCCACTCCTAATCGCTAAATCCGATGAAATCTTATACGTCTAGTCTCTTACGTGAATGAGCTGAATAATATTTGATATTTTACGGTAATGTGTTAATAATTTCACACATAAGTCGCTCCTGAGTATAAGTCACACCCCCGGTCGAACTATGACAAAAAACTGCGACTTATAGTCCGAAAAATATGGTATGCATTATCCTGTTATATCTCACATTCTATATTTTGTTTTGGAAAAAGGTTGTCATAAACGTTAATTCATTTAAAAAGATAATACAAAAGAAAACTAATTTTGATGTATATGTACTTTTTTTCAGTTGTAATCATTTATTCACTTTATTCTTTCCTTCACGGATCTAAACTTTACCGCTGCCGGTTTATTTTTCTATATTTTTATTGTAATATTTTCAGAATGTGTAGGTTCTAAAAAGTAAGACGAAGAAAACCATCTGAAGTTGTCTTTATTTTTTAGTTTTAATGCCAGGATTTTAATAGTCCAGCGCCTAGTGTGCACAGATTTTCCTTCATGCGGCCCCTGAGCTAAAATGAGTTTGACACCCTAACTAAACAGAAACATAGCTATCAATTTAAATATTTTGGTTTTTGCTCTTAAAGTTCTCCTGTATGCAGGGAATTATCCTCTAAGGTTACACGCATAAAGAAAAACAAAAAAATTATTTTGAGGAATTAAAATATCACTCCAGTCTTGCTCATATACTGATACTACCCTTGATATCGACACCACCAAGTTACGGATCGATCCGCCCTCCTCTTAAAAAGGGAAGCTTTTTAAGAGGAGGGCGATGTTGTCGATCATTCAAAATCCCTAAGGAAGAGAAGAACACATATGTTTTTCTTTTTTCATGTTTTCTAAATATTATATAAATTCAATCTAAGGAGCCTGCAGGAGTCGCTCTATTCCCCCTATTAAAACCCTTAAAAATATCAAAACACCTCCATTAAGGATTTATACGCATGGTGTAAGTATAAATGTAATGTAATAACTGGCACATTTATAATAACATTCATAATTTACGTATTTTGATCATTTTAAGTTCAAACCCCGTTTCCATTTGAGTTGGGAAATTGTGTTAGATGTAAATATAAACGGAATACAATGATTTGTAAATCCTTTTCAACCCATATTCAGTTGAATATGCTACAAAGACAACATATTTGATGTTCAAACTGATAAACATTTTTTTTCGTTGCAAATAATCATTAATTTTAGAATTTGAAGCCAGCAACACGTGACAAAGAAGTTGGGAGAGGTGGCAATAAATACTGATAAACACTTATTTGGAACATCCCACAGGTGTGCAGGCTAATTGGGAACAAGTGGGTGCCATGATTGGGTATAAAAGCAGCTTCCATGAAATGCTAAGTAATTCACAAGAAAGGATGGGGCGAGGTACACCCCTTTGTCCACAACTGCGTGAGCAAATAGTCAAACAGTTTAAGAACAACGTTTCTCAAAGTGCAATTGCAAGAAATTTAGGGATTTCAACATCTACAATCCATAATCATGATCAAGGAGCTCTTTGTATTATTAGGTCCATCAGTGCTAAATATTATAAACTTATCACTTTCCTCGGGCACTGTTCCCCTAGCATTCAAAAAAGCGGTTATTCATCCTCTTCTTGAAAGACCTAACCTCGATCCTGACCTCATGGTAAACTACCGACCGGTGTCTCACCTTCCCTTTATTTCAAAAATCCTCGAAAAAATTGTTGCGGAGCAGTTAAATGAACACTTAGCGTCTAACAATCTGTGTGAAACCTTTCAATCCGGTTTCAGGGCAAATCACTCGACGGAGACAGCCCTCGCAAAAATGACTAATGATCTATTGCTAACGATGGATTCTGATGCGTCATCTATGTTGCTTATGGATTGATCTTTCACAGTATCATGTTCTCATAGTCATCATTGTCACCGACGTCCCACTGGGTCATTATTGTCACCGATGTCCCACTGGGTGTGAGTTTTCCTTGCCCTTATGTGGGCCTACCGAGGATGTCGTAGTGGTTTGTGCAGCCCTTTGAGACACTAGTGATTTAGGGCTATATAAGTAAACATTGATTGATTGATTTATAATATAATCAAAAGGTTCAGAGAATCTGGAGAAATCACTCCACATAAGCGGAATGGCCGGAAACCAACATTGAATGACCGTGACCTTCAATGTGAAAGCCATTTATCAACAACATCCAGAAACGCCACCAGATTCTCTGGGCCCGAGATCATCTAAGATGGACTGATGCAAAGTGGAAAACTGTTCTGTGGTATGAGGACTCCACATTTCAAATTGTCTTTGGAAATATTCGGCATCGTGTCATCCGGACCAAAGGGGAAGCGAACCATCCAGACTGTTATCGACGCAAAGTCCAAAAGCCAGCATCTGTGATGGTATGGGGGTGCATTAGTGCCCAAGGCATGGGTAACTTACACATCTGTGAAGGAACCATTAATGCTGAAAGGTACATACAGGTTCTGAAACAACATATGCTGCCATCTAAGCACCGTCTTTTTCATGCTTATTTTAGCAAGGCAATGCCAAGCCATATTCAGCACGTGTTACAACAGCGTGGCTTCGTAAAAAAAGAGTGCGGGTACTTTCCTGGCCCGCCTGCAGTCCACACCTGTCTTCCATTGAAAACGTGTGGCGCATTATGAAGCGTAAAATACGACAGCGGAGACCCCGGACTGTTGAACGACTGAAGCTCTACATAAAACAAGAATGGGAAAGAATTCCACTATGAAAGCTTCAACAATTAGTTTCCTCAGTTCTCAAACGTTTATTGATTGTTTTTAAAAGAAAAGGTGATGTAACACAGTGGTGAACATGCCCTTGTCACTAATACTTCATTAATATTCAAGTCACGAAATTTAAAATGGAGTATTGCAGTCGGTTTTTGATGGTTTTTTTATTGGGTTTTATCTCACATTGATATCTAAGATATTTAGAAATGTAATTTGTTTGACGTAATGGAGGTGATTATTATTGGCTTAGGGGAGCAGCTTCACAGTGTATGGAAACACAGAATTATCTGTCAGCCCGTGGACTAAAAATATATACGGCAATAGCGATCACATACTTTATCACTAAAATCTGATCGGTGATAATCAATCGGCACATCCCTAATCTAGACTCATTCAAAATATAACGAGACAGAATTGTTTTATATTATTACACTTACCCTTGCTCGGACTTCACATTGCCTAAATCTGCATTTCTGCCTTATTTTATTGGGACCCCCGAACTTCTTCATGTCTTTACAGAAGTCACACTGGGCACAGTCCTCCGTCCTTCGGCATGGCTCACATTCACCACACATTCGAACAGAACGCTTCACCTGCAACACGTTAAAAGAGTAGCTGTAAGTAACTGGATAAAACACACTTCATAGCTTCAATGTGTATTTTAGGGAAAATATGCATTTTATTCATATCAGACAATACAACAATTTCCTGCTTGCCATAACAGTCATTCTTTTTTTCCTAATAAATGCACATCATCAACATTGATATTGAAGTGTGCATTGATAAATAATACAAAACAATCAGATTAAAAAAAACATCTACACACCACCGCTCTCATGTGGTGTGTTATATCTCATTATTATTGTATAGTATACAATATATGATAATATTGCAGCAATCGTGCATAAAGTACAGTACAGGCCAAAAGTTTGGACACACCTTTCAGGTGACTACCTCTTGAAACTCATTGAGAGAATGCCAAGAGTGTGCAAAAAAGTAATCAGAGCAAAGGGTGGCTATTTTGAAGAAACTAGAATATAAAACATGTTTTCAGTTACTTTACCTTTTTTTTTGTTAAGTACATAACTCCGCATGTGTTCATTCATTGTTTTGATGCCTTCAGTGACAATCTCCAATGAGTCATGAAAATAAAGAAAACGCATTGAATGTGAAGCTTCACATTCAATGCGAATTTACATTGTTGCTCTATGTTGATAAATATGCATTGTCCTAATTCAAATAGATAAATCTCATCTTTTCTCATACAGATTTGGATAACTCACTTTTGATCCACGCCGCCTTTCACTCCTGTAGTCTGGAGTGCTTGGGGTGCTGTACTGTCGTTCCGTCCTATCAGAGTCCGGTTCCCTCTCTCTGTTCTTCTTCTCTTTTCTATACTTTATTTCCAGGAATGGGTTTTCATCTGGTGACAGGAGGAAGACATCGATATTTGTCCCAATTTGACCCATAATGAATGCTGTAATTGTAATATTAATAATAATAATAATAATAAAGGAAGTATAAGTGTTTATATATCGTATATTATTGGTACAAATGTTTAACCAACATGTGTACAGGGATATTTCACACGTCTTTACTGTGTATGTATTTGAACAGTGTTTATCTTGTGTAAAGTAGATGTGATATTTCTAGGAAGCTCATCGTGTGTTTGAGATCGTTTATAGGGTTAGGCGAAATAAGTGCTCAACTTCAGCCTAAACACTTTCGGTCCGTAACATTGTCAATTTATGAATGTACAACTGTTTGTTTATGCAAAACTCTTTGTTTATTTTGTTGACCATTGACCGAAGAAATAACAAACTAACTGTAACCAGGGTTAAAGACCTACTGAAATGAGATTTTCTCATCAAAACGCGATAGCAGGTCCATTTTTGCCATATTTCCATATTTTTGCTGAAAGGATTTAGTAGAGAACATCGACGATAAAGTTTGGAACTTTTGGTCGCTAATAAAAATCCTTGCCTTTACCAGAAGTCGCAGACAATGATGTCACAAGGGTGAGGGCTCCTCACGTCCTCACATTGTTTATAATGGGACCCTCCAGCAGCAAGAGCTATTCGGACCGAGAAAACGACAATTTCCCCATTAATTTGAGCGGGGATAAAAGATTCGTGGATGATGATATTGATAGCGAAGGACTAGAATTTAAAAAAAAATAAATAAAGTTAAAAAAAAAAAAGGCAATTGCATTTGGACAGATTAAGATTTTTTTAGACACATTTACTATGATAATTCTGAGAAATCCCTTATCTTTCTATTGTGTTGCTAGTGTTTTAGTGAGATTAAATAGTACCTGATAGTCGGAGGGGGGTGTCCACGGGTGTCTTGACGCCAGTCTCTGAGGGAAGTCGACGGCAGCTGCATGGACGGCGCAAGCTCAGCTGATCTCCGGTAAGAGACGACTTTTTACCACAATTTTCCCGCCGAAACCTGCCGGTTGACAAGTGGTCGGGAACCCTGTTCGCTTGACCGCTCTGATCCATTGTAAAGCTTCACCTCCGGGAATTTTAAACAAGGAAACACCGTGTGTTTGTGTGGCTAAAGGCTAAAGCTTCCCACCTCCATCTTTCTACTTTGACTTCTCCATTATCAATTGAACAAATTGCACAAGATTCAGCAACACAGATGTCCAAAATACTGTTTAATCATGCGATTAAAGAAGACGACTTTTACCCGCGAGTCGTGCAGCGCTAATATTTCCTTACAGTCCGTGACGTGACGCGCATGCGTCATCATTCCGCAACGTTTTCAACAATAAACTCCGCGGGAAATTTAAAATTGCAATTTAGTAAACTAAACCGGCCATATTGGCATGTGTTGCAATGTTAATATTTCATCATTGATATATAAACTATCAAACTGCGTGGTCGGTAGTAGTAAGTTTCAGTAGGCCTTTAAGATGTTTTGATAAATCACCTCTGCAGCTCATGCAGTACCACTCCCGGATAGCCTTGGCCATCTTCTCCGTGATATTGATACAGTTGCCATGGAACCACTCGTTGCAGTTATCACAGCCACTGTGAAGAACAAAAACAATACTTAAATAATGAGAATGCACGTGCACGGACTGAAATAATTAAACAGGTGTGTGTGTGTGTGTGTGTGTGCATACATCATGAAACCATTGATGTGCGATTTTCTGCAAATGCAATACAGTGGTGCATTCTCCACATCCATACTGCCGGATTCTGGTCCGGGTGCAGGATCTATGTCAGATGCTTCGCTTTCCTAAGAAACACAAACATATTTGCATTGCATGACGCAAAACGTTTTTAAACAGAACCACTGCCTGCCCCAAGTGGAGGAGTTCAAATACCTAGAAGTCTTGTTCACAAGTGGGGGAAGAGTGGATCGTGAGATCGACAGGCGGATCGGTGCGGCGTCTTCAGTAATGCGGACGTTGTACCGATCCGTTGTGGTGAAGAAGGAGCTGAGCCGGAAGGCAAAGCTCTCAATTTACCGGTCGATCTACGTTCCCATCCTCACCTATGGTCATGAGCTTTGGGTCATGACCGAAAGGATAAGATCACGGGTACAAGCGGCCGAAATGAGTTTCTTCCGCCGTGTGGCGGGGCTCTCCCTTAGAGATAGGGTGAGAAGCTCTGCCATCCGGGAGGAACTCAAAGTAAAGCCGCTGCTCCTCCACATCGAGAGGAGCCAGATGAGGTGGTTCGGGCATCTGGTCAGGATGCCACCCGAACGCCTCCCTAGGGAGGTGTTTAGGGCAAGTCCAACCGGTAGGAGGCCACGGGGAAGACCCAGGACACGTTGGGAAGACTATGTCTCCCGGCTGGCCTGGGAACGCCTCGGGATCCCCCGGGAAGAGCTAGACGAAGTGGCTGGGGAGAGGGAAGTCTGGGTTTCCCTGCTTAGGCTGTTTCCCCCGCGACCCGACCTCGGATAAGCGGAAGAAGATGGATGGATGGATATACTAAATTGCTACACAATTATAGAACAGAATAGAATATTGATTGATTGATACATATTCCGTACAATTGACGACTAAAAGGTAACACCCGAATACGTTTTTTAACTTGTTTAAGTTGGGGTCCACGTTAATCAATTCATGGTACAAATATATACAATCAGCATAATACAGTCATCACACAGGTTAATCATCATAGTATATACATTGAATTATTTACATTATTTACAATCCGGGGGGTGGGATGAGGACCTTTGGTTGATATCAATACTTCGGTATCAACAATTACATCAACAGAGAAATGGATATTGAAACATTGTAGGTCTTATTTAGTAGGATATGTACAGCCAGAAGGGAACATAGTGAGTTCAGATAGCATGGAAAACAACACTTTAGACGTGGCGGAAATAGGCCATATTTAGATGGACTAACCAAAAAGACATAATGTAGTTAGGTCTTTCATTTGGAAAACCTACGCGCATGTCACCACTTACCATTTCAATTGGATTTGTGGTGCCTGAAGTCGTACAAAAAAAAGCCAATGGTTTAATGTCGCGTAGACAGGGATTCCATTAGCGCGCTAACAACACTAGCTGTGCGCGTCGCCTACGAAAACTACGTCATCACATTCGGTCGAACTCGTATATGTTCGTGGAAAACACAATTCTCATTGGTCAATGTTCTTCTTCTACGGCTGCAAATGAGTAGCTGCAAAACAGCACGTCTCCTTCAGGACATTTGCTGCAATGTTTTGAGATGTGATAAACTGCAGCCTGACATGTACAGTGGGGCAAAAAAAGTATTTAGTCAGCCACCGATTTTGCAAGTTCTCCCACTTAAAATGATGACAGAGGTCTGTAATTTTCATCATAGGTACACTTAGACTGTGAGAGACAGAAAGAAAAAAAAAATCCGGGAATTCACATTGTCCACCCGTCCATCCATTTCTACCGCTTATTCCCTTTGGGGTCGCGGAGGGCGCTGGTGACTATCTCAGCTACAATCGGGCGGAAGGCAGGGTGCACCCTGGACAAGTCGCCACCTCATCGCAGGGAATTCACATTGTAGGAATTTTAAAGAATGTATTTTTAAATTATGGTGGAAAATAAGTATTTGGTCAACCATTCAAAGCTCTCATTGATGGAAGGAGGTTTTGGCTCAAAATCTCATTCATTCTTTCCTTAACACGGATCAATCGTCCTGCCCCCTTAGCAGAAAAACAGCCCCAAAACATGATGTTTCCACCCCCATGCTTCACAGTAGGTATGGTGTTCTTGGGATGCAACTCAGTATTCTTCTTCCTCCAAACACGACAAGTTGAGTTTATACCAAAAAGTTCTGTTTTGGTTTCATCTGACCACATGACATTCTCCGATGTGCTCTCTGGCAAACGTCAGACGGGCCTGGACATGCACTGGCAGGGGGGACACGTCTGCCACTGCAGGATTTGATTCCCTGTCGACGTAGTGTGTTACTGATGGTAAACTTTTTTTACTTTGGTCCCAGCTCTCTGCAGGTCATTCACCAGGTCCCCCTGTGTGGTTCTGGGATTTTTGCTCACCGTTCTCATGATCATTTTGACCTCATGGGATGAGATCTTGCGTGGAACCCCAGATCGACGGAGATTATCAGTGGTCTTGTGTGTCTTCCATTTTCTGTTAATTGCTCCCACAGGTGATTTTTTCACACCAAGCTGCTTGCCTATTGTAGATTCACTCTTCCCAGTCAGGTGCAGGTCTACAATTCTTTTTCTGGTGTCCTTCGACAGCTCTTTGGTCTAGGCCATAGTGGATATATATATATATATATATATATATATATATATATATATATATATATATGTGTTTGGGGCACGTCCAACCGGTAGGAGGCAAGGGGGAAGACCCAGGACACGTTGGGAAGACTATTTCTCCCGGCTGGCCTGGGAACACCTCGGGATCCCCATGGAAGATCTAGACTAAGTGGCTGGGGAGAGGGAAGTCTGGGCTTCCCTGCTTAGGCTGCTGTCCCCGTGACCCAACCTCGGATAAGCGGAAGAAGATGGATGGATATATATACCAGCCATATCATATTTATTAAAGGAATTTGCTCTTATTATCACACTCACACACGCAAACACACACACACACACACACACACACACACACACACACACACACACACGCATGCAGGCACGCACGCACATTCAGTATGAACAGTAAAACTGAAGAGGGACAGGGAAGGGAGGAAATCCTGCATCATGCTACTTACTACACATTTTGCATGAGGGATATATCGCAAAACATCTTTTTAATTTTTTGATGATGAAATCAGCTTGAACTTTTCTCAGGTAAATGATGCCTCTCCAAGTAAGTAAAATGATTTGTTTCTTGGGTAGAAATATTTAAATGATGCAGATTTAGAGATGAAATATCTGATAATAATAGTTTCACACACTCAAAATGCATCAACAACAATATATAGTATATTCAGGTACTATAAAAAACATTCATACAGCTGAAATCAATGAGTAAATTGAACATTTATCATTTTTGACAGGCAAAATAATACACAGCATTTTAGCCCGAGGGATGAAAGTTTAACCCATCTGATGGCAGTACACCCTCTAAATCATATTTCAGATGGCTGAAGTTAATGTTATCATAGTCTTTATCCTCAAATTAAAAGCACAGAAATATCAACCTTTCCCTCGCCTTGTGGGAGAGGTTGATATTAAATCATGTTTTATTAATGAATAGCAACTTTCATACAGCTGTCAGCATATCGGTGTGCAGCCTTTCATCTTATATAAATGCTTCCAAAATGGATATTAATAATAGATTAACTTTGCTGCTTTTTTTTCCGCGATGTTCTGACATTATATACATGCCCGTGCACTACATCTGACAATGTGTAGGATAAGCAGGGAAAACATTATTCTTTTTGCAATATAACTAAACAAAGTTGATGTTAGGATCTATGTATTCCCTTTAATTAAAGTGTGTTTATTATGTTGTCAATAAATTATATTGACCAATGTATTATGGGGCAGCCAGCCAAAAAAACTACAAAAAAAGTTTTATATACAAACCCCGTTTCCATATGAATTGGGAAATTGTGTTAGATGTAAATATAAACGGAATACAACGATTTGCGAATCCTTTTCAACCCATATTCAATTGAATGCACTACAGAGACAACATGTTTGATGTTCAAACTCATAAACTTTCTTTTTTTTTGCAAATAATAATTAACTTAGAATTTCATGGCTGCAACACGTGCCAAAGTAGTTGGGAAAGGGCATGTTCACCACTGTGTTACATCACCTTTTCTTTTAACAACACTCAATAAACGTTTGAGAACTGAGGAAACTAATTGCTGAAGCTTTGAAAGTGGAATTCTTTCCCATTCTTGTTTTATGTACAGCTTCAGTTCTTCAACAGTCCGGGGTCTCCACTGTCGTATTTTACGCTTCATAATGCGCCACACATTTTCGATGGGAGACAGGTCTGGACTGCAGGCGGGCCAGGAAAGTACCCGCACTCTTTTTTTATGAAGCCATGCTGTTGTAACACGTGCTGAATGTGGCTTGGCATTGTCTTGCTGAAATAAGCAGGGGCGTCCATGAAAAAGACGGTGCTTAGATGGCAGCATATGTTGTTCCAAAACTTGTATGTACCTTTCAGCATTAATGGTACCTTCACAGATGTGTAAGTTACCCATGCCTTGGGCACTAATGCACCCCCATACCATCACACATGCTGGCTTTTGAACTTTGCGTCGACATCAGTCTGGATGGTTCGCTTCCCCTTTCGTCCGGATCAGAATATTCCCCCCCAAAAATATGAAATGTGGACTAGTCAGACCACAGAACACTATTCCACTTTGCATCAGTCCATCTTAGATGATCTTGGACCTTTCCATAGTAGAGCTTTAACTTACACTTACAGATATAGCGACAAACTGTATTTAGTGACGGTGATTTTCTGAAGTGTTCCTGAGCCCATGTGGTGATATCCTTTAGAGTTTGATGTCGGTTTTTGATACAGTGCCGTCTGAGGGATTGAAAGTCACGGTCATTCAATGTTGGTTTCCGGCCATGCCGCTTACGTGGAGTGATTTCTCCAGATTCTCTGAACCTTTTGATGATATTATGGACCGTAGATGTTGAAATCCCTAAATTTATTGCAATTGCACTTTGAGAGATTTTGTTCTTAAACTGTTTGACTATTTGCTCACGCAGTTGTGGACAAAGGGGTGTACCTCGCCCCATCCTTTCTTGTGAAAGACTGAGCATTTTTTGGGAGGCTGTTTTTATACCCAATCATGGCACCCACCTGTTCCCAATTAGCCTGCACACCTGTGGGATGTTCCAAATAAGTGTTTGATGAGCATTCCTCAACTTTATCATTATCTATTTCCACCTTTCCCAACTTCTTTGTCAAGTGTTGCTGGCATCAAATTCTAAAGTTAATGATTATTTGCAACAACAAAAAAATGTTTATCAGTTTGAACATCAAATATGTTGTCTTTGTAGCATATTCAACTGAATATGGGTTGAAAATGATTTGCAAATCATTGTATTCCATTTATATTTACGTCCAACACAATTTCCCAACTCATATGGAAACGAGGTTTGTAGTTAGATTTTAGATAGAATTTTTAAAAAAATTCTATGATAAAAATTATATTGGTGATAAATCTTTATCATTTTGTCGGACAGAATATACACATACAAACATTTTATTATAGGGCTAATTATAGCATAACCTTATACTAATAAGAAAGTTATTTGCTCCGTTGGGTTGAGTTTTTTCTTGCCCTGATGTGGGATCTGAGCTGAGGATGTTGTTGTGGCTTGTGCAGCCCTTTGAGACACTCGTGATTTAGGGCTATTAAAGTAAAAATTGATTGATTATTAAAATCAACTACAAAACTACTTTTTAAGTATTTTCTATGATACATTAAATATTTTACTTGAACTCCTCCACTTGGGGCAGGGTCTCCTCCCCAACCCGGAGATGGCACTCCACCCTTTTCCGGGAGAGAACCATGGACTCGGATTTGGAGGTGCTGATTCTCATTCCGGCCCCAAGTGGAGGAGTTCAAGTACCTAGGAGTCTTGTTCACGAGTGGCGGAAGAGTGGATCGTGAGATCGACAGGCGGATCGGTGCGGCGTCTTCAGTAATGCGGACGTTGTACCGATCCGTTGTGGTGAAGAAGGAGCTGAGCCGGAAGGCAAAGCTCTCAATTTACCGGTCGATCTACGTTCCCATCCTCACCTATGGTCATGAGCTTTGGGTCATGACCGAAAGGATAAGATCACGGGTACAAGCGGCCGAAATGAGTTTCCTCCGCCGTGTGGCGGGGCTCTCCCTTAAAGATAGGGTGAGAAGCTCTGCCATCCGGGAGGAACTCAAAGTAAAGCCGCTGCTCCTCCACATCGAGAGGAGCCAGATGAGGTGGTTCGGGCATCTGGTCAGGATGCCACCCGAACGCCTCCCTAGGGAGGTGTTTAGGGCACGTCCAACCGGTAGGAGGCCACGGGGAAGACCCAGGACACGTTGGGAAGACTATGTCTCCCGGCTGGCCTGGGAACGCCTCGGGATCCCCCGGGAAGAGCTAGACGAAGTGGCTGGGGAGAGGGAAGTCTGGGCTTCCCTGCTTAGGCTGCTGCCCCCGCGACCCGATCTCGGAGAAGCGGAAGAAGATGGATGGATGGACATTAAATATTGTCCTTCCCCAAAAAAGTGCATTTATATGTTTTTTCCTCTATATTTTAGCTATAGTTGGAGAAACGGAAGCAGATTACGTCGCCTGTTGTATGAGTGGATGTCATGGATGCTGAACCCAATCCGGGAAGTTTTGAAAAGCTGGATAATGGACGGAAAGACTTGACGGAAGAAACAACCGTTTCTGAGACGTCCGTAGAACCTAAAAGCTTTATTTCCAGTGACACAGGTATTTGTCTGAGCTGCTTGAAGTATATTCAAAACATTGTGATTCATGTGACAAAATCTATAGCGTTTAAAGCAGAACTTCACTGAATTATCATTTAACTGGCCCGACCTCGGATAAGCGGAAGAAGATGGATGGATGGATGACCTTTATGTTACAGAGCAACCCGCTTAATGTCATCTAGTCCCAGGCCACAGTTTTTTTTAAATGATTATTAAAAAGTATCTGCTTGAATGGACGATGACGTACATCAGGGGTGTCCAAACTTTTTCCACTGAGGGCCGCAAATGGAAAAATTAAAGCATGCGGGGGACATTTTGATATTTTTCATTTTCAAACCATAACAAAATATATTGATTTTGAAACTGTATTTTACCTTTAGGGATCCCGGGGACCCTAAAGGGTCTCAGTTATTAAAATGTTAAAAATAAGTCAAGTTGTTATTATTATTTTTTATTTAACGCTTACAGTAAATCTCTATATCAACTTCCATCCATCCATTTTTTACTGCTTATTCCCTTTGGGGTCGCTGGTGCCTATCTCAGCTACAATCAGAAAACAAAAACAAAAAAAAAAGGTTTTATGGCTTTTCTATCAAAAACATCTTTGTTTTTTTTAATAGTAAAACTGAAATATGCAGGATTTAGTAATTAGAGCCTTAAAAGATCAATAATGCAGGACACCATTGATTTTAATCATTTATTATTTTTGAGTAATCACAGTGAAAAGACAAATAAAATACCACTAAATATATTTGGGATCCAAAAGGTGATACATTTTTATTAGTTTTTTATTTATTTATTTTCAACACTTAAGTTATGAGATCCACTTCAGATGTATCTGTCGATTTTACGTTTTAACTATTATTTTGTTGGTTTTATGCTCTTTTGTCAAAGAAAACGTTGTTTTTTTTTATATGGCAACTACACAATATATTCAATATTTACCACATAAAACATTTTAAAGTGACATTTTTTAACTAATTGGAGCTTTGAAAATAATTCATTATAACATGTATTTTTTTTTTGTCATTATTTTTTGTTTTGAGCAATGGCAAAAAAATTAAAAATAAATAATTAAATGATTGAAACTTTTAATTAGTAGATTGCACAGTTCAGTACATATTCCGTACAATTGACCACTAAATGGTATCACCCGAATAAGTTTTTCTACTTTTTTATTTTCCATGGTAAAATAAAGACAAAAGAAGAAAAAAAACAGCCTCCCTGGCAGCTTTGTGTCAACATTGCAACTTTTTCTTGTTAGATTTCACCTCATTCCAACATTTTTTATGTTGTTTTTTATTTTTGCAATAGCATTTCCAAAATTTGTGGGGGGCCGGTAAATAATTAGCTGCGGGCCGCAAATGGCCCCTGGGCCGCACTTTGGACACCCCTGACGTACATGGTACACAGCTTTCCTCGTTGTAAAAAATTAAGACTCAAACGGGTAATTTCTATGAAACTTGTTCCCTTTATGTAAAAACGTACACAGTGACTTATTCCTGCTCAGTGCAACGTAGACTTCACACTAAAAGCAGAGGCAGGTGTAACCTGGATTCGTCAGTCAAGTTTGTTTCAATTTACTCGTGCAGAAAAGCGTTATTGTCAGAATAGTCGGAAAAATACAGTGGCACCTCAACTTAAGAGTGCCCCAAATTAGGCGTGTTTTGAGATAAGAGCTTTCTCTCGGCTAAATGTAATGCTGTAAGTTGCAATAAAAAACCCTCTAAGATCCTTCCAAAACATCTGGTTTTACCCGCAATTACCTTTTAGGTAACTCAACCCCCCCAATAATGGGCAGGAAGATAGTGTGAAGGAGAGCCATTAAGCAGGGGTGTCAAACTAATTTTAGATGGGGGGCCACACGCAGAAAAATGTACTCCCAAGTGGGCCGGACTGGTAAAATCATGGCACGATAAGTTAAAAATAAAGACAACTTCAGATTCTTTTCTTTGTTAAAAAATAGAACAAGCACATTCTGAAAATGTGCAAATCATAATGTTTTTTTTACACTTACATGTTGCGGTTTATAGTATTCTATCTTTATTTGTCGTTATTCATACTTTCTGAATAAATTATGTCATAATGTTCATCAGTCAACTCATTGGTGTTAATTTTCAATCTACCAAGATAAAAAAAAATATATACATATAAAAATCTAATTACTGTATGTTATTTATGTAGTTTGCTCATTTTCCTTGGCTGATGTACTAATATGTTTTTTTTTTTTTACATATGTAGCATCAGCTACAACATGGGTGTCAAACTCTGGCCCGCGGGCCAAATTTGGCCCGCCATGTAATTTATTTTGGCCCTTGAGGCCATTTTAAATTAACATTAGAGCTGGCCCGCCAGTATTATACAGCGGCGGTGCATTCACCGCTAATTCGAATACTTGCCAACCCTGACGATTTTCCCAGGAGACTCCCGAATTTCAATGCCCCCCCGAAAATCTACCGGGGCAACCATTCTCTTGAATTTCTCCCGATTTCCACTCGGACAACAATATCGGCGGCGTGCCTTAAAGGTACTGCTTTTAGCGTCCTCTACAACCTGTTGTCATGTCCGCTTTTCCGCCATACAATCAGCGTGCCGGCCCAGTCACGTAATATATGCGGATTCTACACACACACACAAGTGAATGCAAGGCATACTTGGTCAACAGCCATACAGGTCATACTGAGGGTGGCCTTATAAACAACTTTAACACTGTTACAAATATGCACCACACTGTGAACCCACACCAAACAAGAATGACAAACACATTTCGGGAGAACATCCGCACTGTAACACAACATCAACACAACAGAACAAATACCCAGAACCCATTACAGCACTAACTATTTCGGGACGCTACATTATACACCCCCGTTACCAACAAAACTCGATTTTGCATGTCACTATAAAGTTATATAAGCCTTGCTTGTTCAATATTCAATGCAAAACTTGTTTGGGTCCCTATTAAAAGGTTAAGTTGTTAAACTTTGGCCCGCGGCTTTGTGTAGTTTAGAATTTTGGCCCACTCTGTATTTGAGTTTGACACCCCTGATCTACAATGATACAAATAATTGCTATTATGACATCTAGTGGACACATTTAGAACAGCAGTTTCTTTCTTTCAAAAATTTGGGCAAATTTTTATAATTGGCAAACTCATCCCGAGCGCCGGTTAAAACCTGTTTGCGGGCCACATCCGGCCCGCGGGCCGTATGTTTGACACCCTGCATTAGAGGAAGTGGATATTTGTTAAACTAAAGAAAGAAATCCTCGATAATATGACACATTTGTGTCACCAACCTGATGTAGAAATTGGCACGTTATCACTGCTAGTCTGCACCTTACTCACGCAGAATGATTCCAATGCCAACCAAGTGTGTTAAAGTAAAATAAACGGGACATTTATCCATGAAAATATGGAAAAGCTGCTGATGGGTGTGTTTGACGGAGAAGCAGCTGGGAGGAGATAGTGTAGAAGTCCACTCTGCAAGGTAAATGTTGTACATTATCATTACTACATTGCTTAAAAAAACGACTCTGTTTCTATTGTATGTTTTTCATTTATTGTTTATCCAAAAGATTGCAAGCACCGATTAAAATTGATTTCAATGCAGATGGGATAAGCTCCAGAGGTCTAAATGGATGGATAATTTCAATGGGAGACGATTTGAGATACCAGTGTTTTGAGTGGTGGGTCGAGGAACTGCTGTACAATGAAATCGCAGCATCTCTGTTAGAGAAATGTATAAAAAATTAATGAAATCAGTCTTTTATTGGCGTGGACAAAACAGAAATGTACACCTCCCAGCAGGACACACTCGCCCCAATCAAGTCAGGAGAATCGATACCGAAAAATGCACAAATGAAATACAAACCCCGTTTTCATATGAGTTGGGAAATTGTGTTCAGATGTAAATATAAACGGAATACAATGATTTGCAAATAATTTTCAACCCATATTCAGTTGAATATGCTAAAAAGACAACATATTTGATGTTCAAACTGATAAACTTTTTTTTGTTGTTGCAAATAATCATTAACTTTGGAATTTGGGAAAGGTGGCAATAGATACTGATAAAGTTGAGGAACACTTATATGGAACGTCCCACAGGTGTGCAGGCTAATTGGGAACAGGTGGGTGCCATGATTGGGTATAAAAGCAGCTTCCACGAAATGCTAAGTAATTCACAAACAAGGTTGGGGTGAGGGTCACCACTTTGTAAGCAAATTGTTGAGCAGTTTTAGAAAAACATTACTCAACGAGCTATTGTTAGGAATTTTACCATCTACGGTATGTAAAATCATCCAAAGGTTCAGATAATCTGGAGAAATCACTGCACGTAGGCAATGGTATCACGGACCTTTGACCCCTCAGGCGGTACTGCATAAAAAACCCGACATCGGTGTGTAAAGGATATCACCACATGGGCTCAGGAACACTTCATAAAACCACTGTCGGTAACTACAGTTGGTCGCTACATCTGTAAGTGCAAGTTAAAACTCTACTATGCAAAGCCAATCTATCAACAACACGCTGAAACGCCGCCGGCTTGGCTGGGCCCGAGCTCACCTAAGATCGACTGATGCAAAGTGGAAAGGCGTTCTGTGGTCTGACGAGTCCACATTTCAAATTATATTTGGAAACAGAGGATGTGGTGTCCTCCAGAACAAAGAGGAAAATAACCATTCGGATTGTTATAAGCGCGAAGTTCAAAAGCCAGCATCTGTGATGGTATGGGGGTATATTAGTGCCCAAGGAATGGGTAACTTACACATCTGTGAAGGCACCATTAATGCGGAATGGTCCATACAGGTTTTGGAGCAACATATGCTGTCATCCAAGCAACGTTATCATGGACGCCCCTGTTTATTTCAGCAAGACAATGCCAAGCCACGTATTACAACAGCGTGTCTTCGTAGTAAAAGAGTGCGGGTACTTTCCTGGCCCGCCTGCAGTCCAGACCTGTCTCCCATAGAAAATGTGTGGCGCATTATGAAGCGTAAAATATGACAGCGGAGACCCCGGACTGTTGAACGACTGAAGCTCCACATAAAACAACAATGGGAACGAATTCCACTTTCAAAGCTTCAACAATTAGTTTCCTCAGTTCCCAAAGGTTTATTGAGTGTTGTTAAAAGAAAAGGTGATGTCACACAGTGGTGAACATGTCCCTTCCAAACTATTTGGGCACGTGTTGCAGCCAAGAAATTCTAAGTTAATTATCATTTGCAAAAAAAAAAAAAAAAAAAGTTTTTAAGTTTGAACATCAAATATGTTGTCTTTGTAGTGCATTCAATTGAATATGGGTTGAAAAGGATTTGCAAATCATTGTATTCCGTTTATATTTACATCTAACACAATTTCCCAACTCATATGGAAACGGGGTTTGAACAAATGTAGCTTTGGAAGTCTGTTATCTTCGCCTAGTCTCCCAAAGATCCCAAAAGGGATGAATAAATGTGCAAGGAATGGTTAGTTTCCGCCTCAATTCCGGATAGGTCGACATAAGCGGTTGTCGACGTCGGTAGGTTCGTCAAAGAGGCTTCAAAATAAGCAGTTTCCACTGTAATACAAAATATATCGGAGCATATGAATTCCAATACCATCTCTGTCTCTGTGGTTTATAATTCGCCAAGAGGCCATGCATTCACCAAGGTTAGCCAGCAACATAACGCAATAAGAAATGGCGGATTTGGATAACTTCTACTGCAGATTATGTCTAGGTTGTGCGGCCCCGCTTCCACTCACAGGATCAAACAAGAGTGGATGACTGACAAGAGGGTTCACACTGTTGATGCAATTGTGCAAAGAGTGAACCCTCTTGCAGCCTGCTTGAAAATGACGGATCGACAGAAAAACGCACGGATATCCACGTTTATACATCCTTCAAATGAATGTTCTCTGCCAGGAGGTTATGTATCCGTCGGGGTTTGTTTGCCCATCCATCCATTTTCTACCGCTTGTCCCTTTCGGGGTCACGGGTGGTGCTGGAGCCTATCTCAGCTGCATTCAGGCAAGTCGCCACCTCATCACAGGGCGAACACAGATAGACAGACATTTGGTTAAAACATGTTAAAAATTCATGGACTGATTTATAATCTCAGAAATCGGATAAGGACGAAATGATTATATCGTCTGGGTGAGCCAGATCATTGTTCCTCCATTACGCAGCTGAACTTGTCTGTGCATGTATGTTAGCGTCCCGCCCCAACTGGCAGGGACTGAAAGAGTGGGGGGTGACTGACAAGAGCAGGGGTAGGGAACCTATGGCTCTAGAGCCAGATGTGGCTCTTTTGATGACTGCACCGTGGACCCCGACTTAAACAAGTTGAAAAACGTATTCGGGTGTTACCATTTAGTGGTCAATTGTACGGAATATGTACTGAACTGTGCAATCTACTAATAAAAGTATCAATCAATCAATCAACCTGGCTCTCAGATAAATCACAGTAAGTAATGAATAATTCCGCTGGTAATCACAGAGTCAAAAATAACGTTCAAAAGATAAAACATTCTCATGCATTTTATCCATCCATCCGGTTTCTCCCGCACCAGTTCAACAAGTCGCATTAATGGTAAGAAGTATTTTATTTATTGTTGGTTAGCTTCAGAATAACAATTTTATTTAAAAGAATAAGATACTTATTTTACTGTAAAAGTGTTGGTCTTACTTAAAAATTCACTCATTGTTGTATTCAGTCTTAAAAATGTTTTTATATGGCTCTCACGGAAATACTTTTTAAAATATTTGGCTTGTATGGCTCTCTCAGCCAAAAAGGTTCCCGACCCCTGGACAAGAGGGTTCACTCTCTTTCTTTCACACTGCAAAGAGTGAACCTTCTCGCAGCCTGTTTGGAAGCGCAAGACGAACACAAAATAAACCCGGACAGACGTGTCGATTTCATATATCCTTCGGTTAATTACCTAGGAGGTTATGCATTTACTGGGGTTTGTTTGTATGTATGTCTGTTTGTTAGTTAATTGAAAAACAAAAGTCTAAAAGTTATGACGGCTCACATTTACATTTCAGGAAATGTCACGGATGGGATATCAAGCAAGTAATAACATTTTTGGGGTGATCTGGTTCATCTTGATTGATTAACACTTTTATTAGTAGATTTCACAGTACAGTTCATATTCCGCACAATTGACCACTACATGGTAACACTCGAAGAAGTTTTTCAACTTGTTTAAGTCGAGGTCCACGTAAATCAATTCATGGTAGTCAATTAAATTTATTTATACCAGGGGTGTCTAACTCGTTTTAGCTCAGAGGCTGCGTGGAGGAGAATCTGTGCACACGGGTGCCGGACTATTAAAATCATGGCATTAAAACTAAAAGATAAAGACAACTTCACATTGTTTTCTTTGTCTTACTTCGGCCAAACAAGAACAAACACATTCTGAAAATATTACAGTAAAAATATAGAAAAGTTTAGATCCATGAAGGAAAGAAAGCGAATGAATGTTTATAACTGAATAAATTTACATTATTAGTAGCTTGCACAGTTCAGTACATATTCCGTACAATTGTAACACCGGAATAAGTTTTTCAACTTGTTTAAGTCGGGGTCCACGTTAATCAATTCATGCATAAAAATGTGTTTTATTTTATTTTTTAAATCAATTAAGTAACGTTTATGACAACCTTTTTCCAAAACACAAAATAGAATATGAGATATAATAACATAATGCATACATTTATAATTTGTTTTCAAAACGGTTACAAAAAAGTGGGACCCCAAAAATGTACTGTGCCCCCCATTTTTATGACTTGATGGGGTCCCTGGGACCCCATTTTGAAAATTCCTAGCGCCAACACTGATGGAGTATTGGTGCGTGCAAAACAGCAGCAGGCAGTGCTGCAGGCCGGTTCTAATACCAATCAAATATCAAAAAAATCAAACTAGCTCAGTGGCCTTGTGGTTAGAGTGTCCGCCCTGAGATTGGTAGGTTGTGAGTTCAAACCCCGGCAGAGTCCTACCAAAGACTATATAAATGGGACCCTTTTGCTTGGCACTCAGCATCAAGGGTTGGAATTGGGGGTTAAATCACCTAATGATTTTTGGGCGATGCCACCGCAGCTGCTCACTGCTCCCCTCACTTCCCAGGGAGTGAACATGGGGATGGGTCAAATGCAGAGGATCATTTCACCGCAACTAGTGTGTGTGTGTGTGTGTGAGACAATCATTGGAACTTAACTTTATATAATCCAATTAATGACTGGCCATAGATCTGGATCAGGATCTGGCCCGCCGGCCTTGACTTTGACACCTAAGATTTATACTACGTTTCGCGACTGAACTTTTCTGTATATGCTTGTGTTCCCGCCTACACCCAAAGAGACAAAAATAACTATAGTTAAAAAAAAATGATGGTCAGAAATGGATTTTTGGCGTGATCCGGATCTCTGTATGGATTCAGGATTTTTTTTTCAAAGCAGACTTCATTATTGGGAGATAGTGCTTGGCGGAGGTCTTTGGTCTCCCAGTGCCTTTTTGGTTGTTGTGTGTTATTCAGAGGCCCGAGAACTGAAAGTGCAGAATGGCAAAGGGGGAGCAGTCCAAGCGGTGTCCATCAACGGCTCAAGTTCTGTGGAGCAGAGTCAGTTTGATGCATCTGATGAGAAGAGTCACGAGCGTATCACAACTAACACTTTCAACATGAAGCCACCGGATGATGATGGTAAGATCAGCGTATATTTCGAATACACAACCTGGCTGTTCCTTCAGATGTTCACCTCATCTCTCATGATGTCCTTCCCCCGAGATATCTGCGCTTCCATCCTGTTGGCCTGTCTGTTCTGCAACCCCCTGGACTGTTTAGTGGCCACAGTGAGCGGGTGTAACCAATGCTTTTGGTCGCTGTGCTCCCCGCTCTTCTGCTGCCAGTCCGCTACTCTGCAGCCTCTCCTGGACGCCAGCCAACACTGTGACGTGTGCACGTGTCAAGAACAGTGCTGCTCCTGTTGTGAATGCAGCGTCGGCAATCTCTGCCTCCAGGCTACAGAGTGCTTGGACCTAGCGATGGAAATATCTCAAATGCTATATCACTAGCATATTATTACACTTAGGCATCTGGGGAAAAAAAACATGTTTATTTGTTAAAATCTGCTATATTGAGGAAGACAAAAACTTACATTTGTGAAAGGGTTGGACGTGCTATAATAGTTATCCTGTGCTTGATCTGGGAATGATGATAATAAAACTAATATAAATAATTTTCTTCCAATAAATAATAATAATGAATATACCTTTAAAACAAATTTGGCTGTTTCAGTGTGTTTTTTTGGATGAATTCAAGCATATGACTCGTTAAAAAAATCTCTTTTACAGTACAGAAGGGTTTTTTTAGCAACACATTCCATTACCAAAAGTTGCATAACACATGTATTGAATTAAATGCCTTTTATGAGTATGTTTTAGAGGCAGGTTTTCACTGTAGAAAATAGTGGTTTACTTGGAACATGATTGGATCCACCTCCGGAAGAAAAAAAAAGGTTAAATCCACCAGTGATCACCACAGACAACAAAGACCAATAATCAAAGTGGGTTACAAGAAAACGAACGACTCCGTGATCAATTATAAGGTATCAAAAATATGATGATCTACAGCAGCATTGTAAAACTGATCTGCATTTCTCATCGTGAAAATATTGAATATTGTAGCTACACAACAATACGTCCTGATTTGGCTAAATAGCTGCAGCAGCTCATTGGGTAACATAGAAAAACCTGCGTCCCAGGCGGGGTCTTTGCACTCCACTCTGTCATAGGAAATATTTCAATAAATGCATAGACCATAACATAAGGTGCAGTGACATTGATGAAAATAAAATATTCTTATATACAATATGAAAGAAAGTATTTTACAATGTGCCAATTCACTTTAAGAATATCCCTTGTATACCTGCTCGACACACACCGCAAGAGCAAGCAAGCAAACCCTGATTCCAGTCAAAAAAAACTCATATCACTTGTTTTTGCCAATATTGTCATGTGATTAAAAAAAGATTCCCTATAAATGAACACATAACAAATAAAAAAACAACGTATATTACTCTTAGTCTTTAAAAAATATCTGTGAATGTTAATAAAAATGTAAGCATCCCTAGTGTACAATATTATATATATATATATATATATATTTATATACTTACTATAGCATTTATAAACCCACACATAATCATTCAAACCGCTCCAAACAGGAACAATAACATTTACATCTTATAGAACATGAAAAACAATGTTAACCTAGCTGACATTTAAGGTTAGTTTCAATCTGACTGTTTTAAGTTTTTCCTTAAATGTTTTTTTGACCAACTCTCTAGACCAGATCTGGGCAAAATAAGGACCCCAGGGGCACATCTGACACATTGCCTATCCCTGACTGGACCGTGTAAGGTTAGCTGAAAACTGAAAACAAAATGCTTGTTTTGACAAATGATGGACTACAAAGTACAGTCAAACCTGTGCAAGCGGCTATAAAATTGTTCCTCCATGAGAGAAGTATTGTTAGAAACCTTTTCTATAGCGGCCAGCGGACATTTTTTTGTATCTCAGAATAGTTTTTTTCTACTTTGTTTACCGGTCACTAATATACATTTTTTTGCTATGATGCATGATGTTGATACTGTAGCCTAACTCAGGGTTCCCAAAACGTTTTGACTCAGGGGGCCACATTGGGGCCATAGTTTAGGGAACAGTCGCTTAAGTCTTATGGTAAGTTCCATTTGTACTGGGAACTCAGTGAGTTCCTCGTCATAAGTTTTAACTGGAACGCCAGCCGAGGTCAGATATTTGGAAAGTCGTAGAGTCCTCGCCACACCCCGAGTTGTCTTCTAAAGATTGCTGTTCTTAGTGTAAACAATAATAAAACCTCCTCTAATATTGGTTAACAGCACATTATTTAACAATGTTTTTCCCCAAAAATTGGTTTGAGTAGAAAACATTCATTAAATTAAATAAAAGTTTGATTTAAAAATGTATAACAATTGTTTCACATGAATAAAATTGTGGGGAAAAAAACTTAAAGCCTCCAAATAAAACTTTACATAGGGCCACAATTTATTGTGGAGCTGCCAAGGAGATAAATTCAACAACAAACGGGCTGAATATCCAACTAGATAAGGAGAAGTTCTTACTTATTTTTCCTACATTTCTGTGCTTTTAACACGGTAAGAAAAAAAACAAGCTATAGGTTAACATGCAGCTTTTTTTTCTGAAGATCAACCAGATTTATTTTGTTTCTGTCGCACTTCCAGTCCCGCTCTACCTCATCTCTGCCGAATTGCCGCGGCATCCGGTAAAAATAGAAGACTTGCGTATTTGCTGTGGAGAACTTTAGAGCGTAGGATCTGGGACACAGTAGACATGCAACAAAGCGGAGCACCTGGAAGGCTCTGCACCTGAGAAGGAAACGCACTTGCTGGAATTCAGTGTTAAGTTTGTTGTTACTATTTAAATGCTAACTATTTTTAAGATAATCTGACTAAAATATTTCTTGATTTGTGCTTCCTTCCATAATCCGCGATGTGTGAGTTCATCATGGCAGACTGCGTATAGTGGCCCCCGGTCTATAGCGTACGTTTGTTTTTCCCATGTGCGGTCAGGTTTGACTGTATTTATTTACTGAAGCTTTACACCAACTGTTCAGATTGTGTTTCAAGACTGCAATAAATTGAATATGTTTTCCTTTTTTTTTCATAAAGCTTTGTGATATTATGTCAACTCTCTAAAAACAGTTATCATATCCACCAACCAGACGTCCATGCACTTGTTCAGGCGCAGCATAAACTCAAATTTCGCTAACTGAGCAAAAAAAATGGCTTGGTGGTTATATTACAAGCAAAAACGTTGTGACAATTTGTTTTAAGAATATTCCGATCAAGGTTTTATGATGCCGATTCCAATCATCCATGAGTAAGCTCGGCCGATCGTATGTATTAATAGTACATTTTTAATTCTATCTATAGTGAGTGCTATTGACAGTTTAACAATATCAACACAATATTTAAACTAGTTCCCTATTTTATTCCACACAAACAAAACAAAGTCAACAGAACACAATAATAAACAAAAGCAAAAACTGCTAACTGCGCCTAAATTAAAGCCTTTGGGGTTTGCCCTCAAAGTCTTCCTGTGTCCAGGGAAATATTTCCTGAGTTTGTAAACATGAACAAAAACAAAAAAAGATTTTAAGAAAATGAAAACATCTATATGATCACTCTCGTATCAATCATATGCATGTTGTGTACGGACTGTGACAATGCTGACACACAAACAGTTGTTCTATTATTGTGTCTCTAGACTCTTATTAATCTACTTGTTAGTTACCTGTTAATAACGACTGAATTTCTGTTGTGACGTGGTTCCATCTTCACTTCTTAAAAGTTTATTGAGCCCTTATTACTTTGCGTTGTTTAAAGATAGCTTATATTAGCTATTTGCATGCCTGCTCTGGTTTATTTTGGTGTGTAACATGTTTAGCCTCGTCTAGTGATGATAATGCTTGATAATAATATTTGGGGAGGTTGCGTGGAACAGTTGGCAGAGTGGCCGTGCCAGGAACCTGAGGGTTCCTGGTTCAATCCCCACCTTCTACCAACCTCATCACGTCCGTTGTGTCCTTGAGCAAGACACTTCACCCTTGCTCCTGATGGATCGTGGTTAGAGCCTAGGATGGCAGCTCCCTCCATCAGTGTGTGAATGTGTGTGTGAATGGGTGAATGTGGAAATAGTGTCAAAGTGCTTTGTCTACCTTGAAGGTAGAAAAGCACTATACAAGTATAACCCATTTACCATTTATCTATCCATCCATCATCTTCCGCTTATCCGAGGTTGGGTCGCGGGGGCAGCAGCCTAAGCAGGGAAGCCCAGACTTCCCTCTCTCCAGCCACTTCGTCTAGCTCTTCCTGGGGGATCCTGAGGCGTTCCCAGGCCAGCCGGGAGACATAGTCTTCCCAACGTGTCCTGGGTCTTCCCCGTGGCCTCCTACCGGTTGGACGTGCCCTAAACACCTCCCTAGGGAGGCGTTCGGGTGGCATCCTGACCAGATGCCCGAGCCACCTCATCTGGCTCCTCTCGATGTGGAGCCAGATTTAATATCTAAACTTACCATTTAGATATTAAGAAATGCAGCTTATTTACTATGGGAGGTAATTATTATTAGTTATGGGGAGCGTCTCAGTGTTGTGTTTGGAGACACATAATTAGCTGCTAGCCGCATGTCAGCAAGAGAGTATTGGCGTTTGGCCGATAACGTACGTTTTCTTGAAAATTGGCCAATACCAATTCCCCGGCACATCCCTAATTTCTATAAAGCTAACTTAATACTGGTCTTTCAAAAATGTTACATGTCAAATGTCAGCATTTTTTAACAGTTGCTTTGTGAAGTTTGGATTAAATTTGCTGCGTTTCTTATCCATTGATTAATCATTGCATTTACTCTAACCAGTCGCATCTTGTCAAAACAATGCATTTTGCCTGCTTGTCTAAAGAGACAGAATTGACACTAAGCATAATTTAGTTTATCCTTTCACAATAGCTTCTTTTTCTCACGTGGCCCCTTGGAAAAACCAATTGCCCGTCCCTGGTCTAGACTCACCAACACGTAGACAGACTGCATGCTGTAATTCAGTCTCTGCGGGCCACTTGAGTTCATCATAAGTCCTCATCCATATCCAAACTGCTTCTGCTGCTTCTGGAGGCACCCGGTGACAAAGGACAGAACAGTGGCTCGGCCATGGCCTCAGGATGGAGCGTGCACCCGTCGTCCATAAGAATGTCTCCCAAGCCCACATCAGGGTAGAGCGCTGAGGCAGAGGTGTCGTCAAGCTCAGCAAAGCTCAGACTGCCCAAGTCCAAAGGGCTGCTGATGGTGACTCCGACGGGGGACTCTGAAGAAGGCGGCGACAGGAAAGAGTTGGGCAAAGGGTGTCCAATGGCTGAAGCACCCAAACTGAGGAGGTTTTGCCCAGATGTTGCTTCTGCACTGTGGGGTAAGCACTGGCCATTCTGTGGGACCTGTTGCTGCTGGAGTATGGCGGGACTAGAGGTCAGACCGGTAACGGAAGAGGAGATGCTACTCGCAGAGGAGAGGCCATGAAGACGTGCCTGAATTTCCAGTTCCTGCAGAGAACAACAATATCAGTATTAATACAACCAAATTATCTCAAAAACACTGCAGCTCCTTTGGCATTGGCAACAATTTATTTTAACTAACGTTAATTTGCATTTATAGGTGAGAGAAGTTAAGTCCCTACCTTTAGTCAAAAGTGATTTATGACCCCCCATAAAACAATGATTTATGACCCTCAAGGTCAAAGGTCAATGATTTATGAGGGGTCAAGTTCAAAGGTTAATGATTTATGAGGGGGTCAAGGTTAAAGGTCAAGGTTAAAGGTCAGGTTCAAATGTCAGGTTCAAATGTCAAGGTCAAGTGGGTGTGGCTTACCCGGAAGAGGGTGGAGTTAAGACCTGCGGTGGGAGTGGTTAAACCAGGAAGAGGGTGGAGTTTTAAACAGAAAGAGGGCAGAGTTAAGACCTGCGGTGGGAGTGGTTAAACCAGGAAAAGGGTGGAGTTAAGACCTGACAGGGAACAGAGGAGGGTTCAGTTTTTTTAAGAAAGCAATGTCATCTGAGCAGCATGTGACCATATATTTGATAGTTTAAATGTTTACGATCGTTTGAAACAACTTCCAGATTTCGATGTATTGATGGCTGGGAATGTTACGTGTGGAGATGTGGACACGCACGCACTTCACACACACACACACACACACACACACACACACACACACACACACATTCGTACGCACTGTTATTACCATGTTATTAGACATTGTCTTAGTCATTATTTGGAGCTTTATACGTTAGCGTAAAGACTTTGTTCGATTCGGTCATGATTAGTGAAACGCCTGTTTCGATTGATAAAAATAATAAAACTTACATTGACGCTCCGCAAAAAAGTCGAGTGTTTCTAAATCGTATTCAGTTTTCAGCTAAAAGAAAGAAGAGACGGAAGCCCTTTCTCGATATTTTCATCGTTATCTACCGTGGATTGGGAAGTTTTTGGTGGACACGCACACACACACGCACACACACACACACACACACACACACACACACACACACACACACACACACACACACACACACACACACACACACACACACACACACACACACACACACATTCGTACGCACTGAAACAACTTCCGTACCTCACGAAAACATATTTAAACAGATGGAAAAAACTATCGCAGAACACAGTGTCACGTAGCAACTGGTCTTTACGGTCGTTTGAATCAACAGGTCAGTTTGGGGGACAAAAGGAGGGTTCAGTTTTTACTGACTTCCCATCTGACAGTTTAAATGTTTATGACCGTTTGAATCAACAGGACACGCACGCACACACACACACACGCACGCACACACACACACACACACACATACACACACACACGCACACACACACACACACACACACACACACCATTACCTCTGCTTTACCATGTTATTAGACATTGGTTTAACTCCATTTAAGCATTTAAACGTTAAAAGCATTGCACTTGTACGACGTTGTAATACTTTTTTTTTTACCAGCCGATGACGACGAAGTGAAAGACGATGAACTTTGCTTAAACAGTCTTACAAAGTTGGAAGATGATTATCGAGGTGTGTTTAAACCTTCGAATTATTTAATATTGTGTGTATTCATTATTTTGTTTTATAGAGGATTTGCCGTAAGATCCTAACGCGATCGTTTTAACACAATCGCAGTCTGGTGAGTCAAATGATTCTCATTTTACAAGAAAAAAAACATGCGGTATACGATACATATATACATATATTTACTTACATCTCCGGCTCGCTGGTCTCCCTTAAAGCTGGCGGGTCCGTCAACGGCCGTTCCAGGCAGAGGAGAAGGCTTGATTGTGCCAAAGACTCCAGACATCGAATCCTTGCTCCGAGGGGAAATCATCGAAAACGACGGTGAATGTCCAACAGGCACCCGCTGTAAGTTTTTCTCGTTTTCTGTAAGCTTTTTTAAGATTCTCAGGAGCTTTAAAGAGCTCCTCTCATTCCAATGTCTTTCGCTCAAATGAATTTCGCGCCTAAGGGGAATGGGCGGGGACTGATTCCGGAGGTGGGCGGTTGTTTCCGCCAAGCAACCTTCTGGTTGAAATGGAGTGTGGATCAAGATGGATCCCTACTCTATATTCTTTTATTTAACCCAATGTTTTTTAAATACGTGTATAATGCTTTATATCCTATGTGTTGTGAATTCCATCCTACAATATCTTCCAAGGAACCCAAAGAAATGTTACCACACCTCCCGCTTTATTTATTCTATAGATTGCCTGAACTATTTCATAAACTAAATCTTGTCTTGTTTCTGATGCTATGTTTTTTATGCTCATCAATGCACTGTTGGACTGCGAGCACACAACTACTTTCCTTGCTTTGTTTTCCTCTATCCAGTTAACTGCCATATAAATTGCTACCAATTCCCCCGTAAAAACAGATAGTTTATCACTGATTATTTTATTTAATACTATGTTTCCTTGTGGGATAACTGCTACAGCTCTTACCTTTATTTTTTTTTATATAGTTTTTGATGCATCCGTATATATCATATCTCAATCCATTTTTCTATCCGGTAACTATTTAAATTTCTATTCTTTAGTAATTGCATGTTTTCTTTTGGGTTATCAAACATCCACGGTGGTATTGCAGGCATTGGTACTGTAGGACTAACTTTAATATTGTCAATTTTAACTTTATTACATATGTCTCCTATAATCCACCCAAAACTATTCTTTTTTGTTTTCTCTTTTTCTTGGCAGATTGGTAACACTGGACAAGTCGGATATCCTTGCTTGGATCCTTTTAAAGTTGCCCGATAAACTGCTGAGAGTTGATCTCTCCTCTTGTCCAAAGGTTTTTCGTTCATTTTTACTTGTAATACTGCCACTAGGGTTGATGTAGTAGCTCCACAACATAACCTTAAAGCCTGTGACTGGATCCGGTCTATTTTCCCAAGTCATGTTTTTGAAGCAGATTGGTAAATAATGCATCCGTAATCAATAACAGATGGAATTAAAGTTATAAATATATACATGTATTGTTTTCAACGTTAACCTATCAGCCCCCCAATCATTACCCCTCAAAGACCTCATTATATTTAACACCTTTTTACTTTTTCCCCTATTTTTTTATTTTCCGGAAGGAACACTCCTGAAGGAATAAATAAAGTACTATCTAATCTAATCTAATCAAATCTATTTTGCTGATGTGGGTTGACTAGTTCATATTTTTATCAAACCATATTCCTAAATATTTAAATACTTGTACCTCTTCTATATTTTCACCTTAGAGGTTTTATTTGGAGCTTGTTTGGTACTTTTGTCTTTGTAAAATGTATGACTTTTGTCTTTCCAACAGAGAATCTTAAACCTCAAGCCGTTCCCCAGTCTTGAACATTATTTACCACTTTGTTAGTTTTTTGATTATTTCTTTTGACTCTAAATAATATACTAGTCTTTCATTAATCTTTTTTTTTTCCATTACTTTTACCCAAATTTATAATTTCCTGCCTCTTCCGGGTCTTACCCTGACTTGCATATTGGAATTGTTACCGCTAATTTTCCCCTCTGCCGGTCATTCTCCTTCTTCATATATCCTGTCATATCATTTCAAGACCACTTCTTTGACGATGCCACCTAAGTTTTTGATCATTTGATAACCCGCTAGGTCTTTCCCCGGTGACGTATTTTTAACCTTTTTCAAAATTCGAACCATTTCATTCAAAGAAAATGTCATATCCATAGTGTTGGTAAAGCTATTAACGTTGTCTTCCATCATTTCCCCAATATTTAAACTCATTGTTTTTTCTCTCTTTTGTTTTTCCACATTTCTCAAATTATCATTACCGTGCACTTTAACAAATGTTTTTGCTAAAGGTTCTGCTGTTTCTTTACCCGTGACTACATCTTCTTTGATAAATGTGGCACATCATCCTCTTTACCCTTCATTCCTATCTTTACGAATCGTTATATATCCTTTTATTATAAAGTTTAATTTTGGCTTCAGCCCTGTTTCTTGAATACAAATTATACGTGGTTTAGTTTTCATATTTTTAATATATCCCTTTAATTCATGTTCGGTTGCTATCAAACTTCTGGCATTCCACCGGACCATTAACAGGGTGTTGGAATGTGGTAACATGACTCCGTCACGTCTACTCTCCGTAGTACAGCTTGCACCCGGTACCAAGATAGTTCTTTCAACAACTTTGATGCTGCTTTGACAATTATTTTGATCTTCTCAGTCTTATTTTTACTTTCATTTTGTATCAAAGCTGAGTTGTGCTCTCTGGTTTATTTTGCAAATGAACCGACAGAACATGATCATGTACAAGACTCGCCTACCCACAATGCACTGCAGCCCAACGCTCCTGGTCGGATGTTTTTTTCGGGGTTCATGGAGAGATGCGGTAAAGAGTGGTAGCCAAGACACACGGTCACACACGGTCACACACGGTCACACACGGTCACACTCGGCAATTATTTTGACCTGGGGAGCAGATATAGAGGAAAAAATGTGTCTGGGGGGCCGGGATATCTGATTTTCAGGTACAAAAAACTTCACAATGACACAAAATAAACACAACAGTTAAACCTCACACTAAAATCAAGACATTGACTTGTACGTTCAAAAGACAGAATAGAACAAGTCAAGACATGCAATGCCATCTACAAAATGTTATGTAAATGTTAGTCATTACACACGCGGCTATGGTTTTGATGTATTTGTTACAGACATGTTTACGTCAAGTAACATCACCTGGTTCCATTTGCACCTTTCAACAAATCTGAAAAGGAATATTAAGAAGTAAAACTTATATTTAATCCTACTTCTTCTCCGAGCACACGGTGACTGTACATACGGGTCGAAAAATGTTGACCTAATTCAGCATTTCTCAAAGTGTGGGGAATAGAGACATGACAGGTGGGGCGCGAGGAAAGGGAGGACATTTTTTTATTTTTTATTTTTTTTTACTATGCTTTCATTTTCTATACACACTGTAAATCACTTTGTGATTCTGTCTGTGAAATCCGCCGTATAAATAAATGTAAATTACTTATTTTTCCTGTAGGCTTTAAATTTCTCGGCAGGAGCGAAAGTTTGACAGACATAGCAACAGTAACTTTTGCAGGCAGGGCTAAGAGGAACAAACTTTCGCGCGGATGGGTAGCAGGCTAATGTGCGGACCACAATTACACAAAATGGATACATTTGCAACTCGCACCTCAAAGGTCTGCGGAGAAACAAAAATATGACGGGTCTAATCAACCAAAAAGTCAACCTAAAAGAAAATATGGCGAAGGGTATCTTGCTCTTGGATTCACGGCAGCGGAGGTGGGGGCAGAGGAGAGACCCCTGTGTGTTCTTTGTCTAAAACGGCTAGCAGCAGACAGCCTGAGACCCAACAAAGCAAAGAGACAACTCGAGACCACACATGATGTCCAATAAATTGTTTTGTTGGGGCGATGGGGGTAGGTGGGCCTTGAGTCTAAAGTGCTGATGACAGAAAAAAAAAAAGTTTGAGAAGCCCTGACCTAATTGTACGGATCTCACTTTAAACGGCAAACCGATCATTTAAATGTTTTCACTTTGAATATGAAACGAGGAGTAAAATGTACAATGTACAATATTATCAATTATTTCACAAGGACATGTTTTAAGGATATTGTACAGTATCATTAAATCTAAAATGAATGTGATCACTTTCAGGATCATTTTATTTTTAGCCAGTAAACAACTGTTATGTACTTTTGAATCGGGTTTTCCCCTTTAAATAACAAAAATTATAGAATTTTACAATATTCATTATTATTAAATATTAAATGTGCCAACTAGTTTTACGGCATACATCATCCCCCCTTTACCCATTTGTTAAAAAGACGAAAGTTGATGCGAACGCCTACGTGCTGTCAGAAAACTAAAAGAAGAAGAATGCCTTTGTGCAATTACTGCTAATAAATCAATCAATAAAATGCATCAGTCAAATAGTACAGGCAACTTCGTTAACATGGAGCCACAGACAATTTCATTCAAAAAGTCCCAATTGCTAACATAAAGATACAACAACAAATAAAGGCAAAGAAGGCCTAGTAGGTAATTACAACAACAGACAAAGTATTAAAAATATCGGTCCAATAACTGCACAGGGATGGGCAGAGCCAAAACATGTGTAGCAAGTAAGCTGGAGACTGTTGACACTGAAATAAGGCTATATGTGGCACAGATACAAGATTTATAAACTCTACTTAAACCCCCACTTAAGAACTTTCAGTTTTGGTTTATATTGGCCGCACCAGTGAACCAAAGCGATGGCGTTTTCCCAAAAGGAAAACCACATTTACCATGAGGACTAGCGCATATAGCGTCCAACTGACACGATAATGCCACAATGATTCTGTATTACTGAACTTTCCACAGTAGGAACCTACATTCGTTTTCTACCACTTATTCCCTTTTGAGGACGTGGGGGTCGCTGGCGCCTATCTCAGCTACAATCGGGTGGAAGGAGGTGTACACCCTGGACAAGTCGCCCCCTCATTGCAGGGTCAACATAGATAGACGGACAACATTCGTTGGCACATTTAATATTTAATAATAATGAATATTGTAAAATTCTATAATTTTTGTTATTTAAAGGGGAAAACCCGATTCAAAAGTACATAACAGTTGTTTACTGGCTAAAAATAAAATGATCCTGAAAGTGATCACATTCATTTTAGATTTAATGATACTGTACAATATCCTTAAAACATGTCCTTGTGAAATAATTGATAATATTGTACATTGTACATTTTACTCCTCGTTTCATATTCAAAGTGAAAACATTTAAATGATCGGTTTGCCGTTTAAAGTGAGATCCGTACAATTAGGTCAGGGCTTCTCAAACTTTTTTTTTTTCTGTCATCAGCACTTTAGACTCAAGGCCCACCTACCCCCATCGCCCCAACAAAACAATTTATTGGACATCATGTGTGGTCTCGAGTTGTCTCTTTGCTTTGTTGGGTCTCAGGCTGTCTGCTGCTAGCCGTTTTAGACAAAGAACACACAGGGGTCTCTCCTCTGCCCCCACCTCCGCTGCCGTGAATCCAAGAGCAAGATACCCTTCGCCATATTTTCTTTTAGGTTGACTTTTTGGTTGATTAGACCCGTCATATTTTTGTTTCTCCGCAGACCTTTGAGGTGCGAGTTGCAAATGTATCCATTTTGTGTAATTGTGGTCCGCACATTAGCCTGCTACCCATCCGCGCGAAAGTTTGTTCCTCTTAGCCCTGCCTGCAAAAGTTACTGTTGCTATGTCTGTCAAACTTTCGCTCCTGCCGAGAAATTTAAAGCCTACAGGAAAAATAAGTAATTTACATTTATTTATACGGCGGATTTCACAGACAGAATCACAAAGTGATTTACAGTGTGTATAGAAAATGAAAGCATAGTAAAAAAAAATAAAAAATAAAAAAATGTCCTCCCTTTCCTCGCGCCCCACCTGTCATGTCTCTATTCCCCACACTTTGAGAAATGCTGAATTAGGTCAACATTTTTCGACCCGTATGTACAGTCACCGTGTGCTCGGAGAAGAAGTAGGATTAAATATAAGTTTTACTTCTTAATATTCCTTTTCAGATTTGTTGAAAGGTGCAAATGGAACCAGGTGATGTTACTTGACGTAAACATGTCTGTAACAAATACATCAAAACCATAGCCGCGTGTGTAATGACTAACATTTACATAACATTTTGTAGATGGCATTGCATGTCTTGACTTGTTCTATTCTGTCTTTTGAACGTACAAGTCAATGTCTTGATTTTAGTGTGAGGTTTAACTGTTGTGTTTATTTTGTGTCATTGTGAAGTTTTTTGTACCTGAAAATCAGATATCCCGGCCCCCCAGACACATTTTTTCCTCTATATCTGCTCCCCAGGTCAAAATAATTGCCGAGTGTGACCGTGTGTGACCGTGTGTGACCGTGTGTGACCGTGTGTCTTGGCTACCACTCTTTACCGCATCTCTCCATGAACCCCGAAAAAAACATCCGACCAGGAGCGTTGGGCTGCAGTGCATTGTGGGTAGGCGAGTCTTGTACATGATCATGTTCTGTCGGTTCATTTGCAAAATAAACCAGAGAGCACAACTCAGCTTTGATACAAAATGAAAGTAAAAATAAGACTGAGAAGATCAAAATAATTGTCAAAGCAGCATCAAAGTTGTTGAAAGAACTATCTTGGTACCGGGTGCAAGCTGTACTACGGAGAGTAGACGTGACGGAGTCATGTTACCACATTCCAACACCCTGTTAATGGTCCGGTGGAATGCCAGAAGTTTGATAGCAACCGAACATGAATTAAAGGGATATATTAAAAATATGAAAACTAAACCACGTATAATTTGTATTCAAGAAACAGGGCTGAAGCCAAAATTAAACTTTATAATAAAAGGATATATAACGATTCGTAAAGATAGGAATGAAGGGTAAAGAGGATGATGTGCCACATTTATCAAAGAAGATGTAGTCACGGGTAAAGAAACAGCAGAACCTTTAGCAAAAACATTTGTTAAAGTGCACGGTAATGATAATTTGAGAAATGTGGAAAAACAAAAGAGAGAAAAAACAATGAGTTTAAATATTGGGGAAATGATGGAAGACAACGTTAATAGCTTTACCAACACTATGGATATGACATTTTCTTTGAATGAAATGGTTCGAATTTTGAAAAAGGTTAAAAATACGTCACCGGGGAAAGACCTAGCGGGTTATCAAATGATCAAAAACTTAGGTGGCATCGTCAAAGAAGTGGTCTTGAAATGATATGACAGGATATATGAAGAAGGAGAATGACCGGCAGAGGGGAAAATTAGCGGTAACAATTCCAATATGCAAGTCAGGGTAAGACCCGGAAGAGGCAGGAAATTATAAATTTGGGTAAAAGTAATGGAAAAAAAAAAGATTAATGAAAGACTAGTATATTATTTAGAGTCAAAAGAAATAATCAAAAAACTAACAAAGTGGTAAATAATGTTCAAGACTGGGGAACGGCTTGAGGTTTAAGATTCTCTGTTGGAAAGACAAAAGTCATACATTTTACAAAGACAAAAGTACCAAACAAGCTCCAAATAAAAACTCTAAGGTGAAAATATAGAAGAGGTACAAGTATTTAAATATTTAGGAATATGGTTTGATAAAAATATGAACTAGTCAACCCACATCAGCAAAATAGATTTGATTAGATTAGATTAGATAGTACTTTATTTATTCCTTCAGGAGTGTTCCTTCCGGAAAATAAAAAAATAGGGGAAAAAGTAAAAAGGTGTTAAATATAATGAGGTCTTTGAGGGGTAATGATTGGGGGGCTGATAGGTTAACGTTGAAAACAATACATGTATATATTTATAACTTTAATTCCATCTGTTATTGATTACGGATGCATTATTTACCAATCTGCTTCAAAAACATGACTTGGGAAAATAGACCGGATCCAGTCACAGGCTTTAAGGTTATGTTGTGGAGCTACTACATCAACCCTAGTGGCAGTATTACAAGTAAAAATGAACGAAAAACCTTTGGACAAGAGGAGAGATCAACTCTCAGCAGTTTATCGGGCAACTTTAAAAGGATCCAAGCAAGGATATCCGACTTGTCCAGTGTTACCAATCTGCCAAGAAAAAGAGAAAACAAAAAAGAATAGTTTTGGGTGGATTATAGGAGACATATGTAATAAAGTTAAAATTGACAATATTAAAGTTAGTCCTACAGTACCAATGCCTGCAATACCACCGTGGATGTTTGATAACCCAAAAGAAAACATGCAATTACTAAAGAATAGAAATTTAAATAGTTACCGGATAGAAAAATGGATTGAGATATGATATATACGGATGCATCAAAAACTATATAAAAAAAAATAAAGGTAAGAGCTGTAGCAGTTATCCCACAAGGAAACATAGTATTAAATAAAATAATCAGTGATAAACTATCTGTTTTTACGGGGGAATTGGTAGCAATTTATATGGCAGTTAACTGGATAGAGGAAAACAAAGCAAGGAAAGTAGTTGTGTGCTCGCAGTCCAACAGTGCATTGATGAGCATAAAAAACATAGCATCAGAAACAAGACAAGATTTAGTTTATGAAATAGTTCAGGCAATCTATAGAATAAATAAAGCGGGAGGTGTGGTAACATTTCTTTGGGTTCCTTGGAAGATATTGTAGGATGGAATTCACAACACATAGGATATAAAGCATTATACACGTATTTAAAAAACATTGGGTTAAATAAAAGAATATAGAGTAGGGATCCATCTTGATCCACACTCCATTTCAACCAGAAGGTTGCTTGGCGGAAACAACCGCCCACCTCCGGAATCAGTCCCCGCCCATTCCCCTTAGGCGCGAAATTCATTTGAGCGAAAGACATTGGAATGAGAGGAGCTCTTTAAAGCTCCTGAGAATCTTAAAAAAGCTTACAGAAAACGAGAAAAACTTACAGCGGGTGCCTGTTGGACATTCACCGTCGTTTTCGATGATTTCCCCTCGGAGCAAGGATTCGATGTCTGGAGTCTTTGGCACAATCAAGCCTTCTCCTCTGCCTGGAACGGCCGTTGACGGACCCGCCAGCTTTAAGGGAGACCAGCGAGCCGGAGATGTAAGTAAATATATGTATATATGTATCGTATACCGCATGTTTTTTTTCTTGTAAAATGAGAATCATTTGACTCACCAGACTGCGATTGTGTTAAAACGATCGCGTTAGGATCTTACGGCAAATCCTCTATAAAACAAAATAATGAATACACACAATATTAAATAATTCGAAGGTTTAAACACACCTCGATAATCATCTTCCAACTTTGTAAGACTGTTTAAGCAAAGTTCATCGTCTTTCACTTCGTCGTCATCGGCTGGTAAAAAAAAAAGTATTACAACGTCGTACAAGTGCAATGCTTTTAACGTTTAAATGCTTAAATGGAGTTAAACCAATGTCTAATAACATGGTAAAGCAGAGGTAATGGTGTGTGTGTGTGTGTGTGTGTGTGTGTGCGTGTGTGTGTGTATGTGTGTGTGTGTGTGTGTGTGCGTGCGTGTGTGTGTGTGTGCGTGCGTGTCCTGTTGATTCAAACGGTCATAAACATTTAAACTGTCAGATGGGAAGTCAGTAAAAACTGAACCCTCCTTTTGTCCCCCAAACTGACCTGTTGATTCAAACGACCGTAAAGACCAGTTGCTACGTGACACTGTGTTCTGCGATAGTTTTTTCCATCTGTTTAAATATGTTTTCGTGAGGTACGGAAGTTGTTTCAGTGCGTACGAATGTGTGTGTGTGTGTGTGTGTGTGTGTGTGTGTGTGTGTGTGTGTGTGTGTGTGTGTGTGTGTGTGTGCGTGTGTGTGTGTGTGTGTGTGTGTGTGTGCGTGTGTGTGTGCGTGTCCACCAAAAACTTCCCAATCCACGGTAGATAACGATGAAAATATCGAGAAAGGGCTTCCGTCTCTTCTTTCTTTTAGCTGAAAACTGAATACGATTTAGAAACACTCGACTTTTTTGCGGAGCGTCAATGTAAGTTTTATTATTTTTATCAATCGAAACAGGCGTTTCACTAATCATGACCGAATCGAACAAAGTCTTTACGCTAACGTATAAAGCTCCAAATAATGACTAAGACAATGTCTAATAACATGGTAATAACAGTGCGTACGAATGTGTGTGTGTGTGTGTGTGTGTGTGTGTGTGTGTGTGTGTGTGTGAAGTGCGTGCGTGTCCACATCTCCACACGTAACATTCCCAGCCATCAATACATCGAAATCTGGAAGTTGTTTCAAACGATCGTAAACATTTAAACTATCAAATATATGGTCACATGCTGCTCAGATGACATTGCTTTCTTAAAAAAACTGAACCCTCCTCTGTTCCCTGTCAGGTCTTAACTCCACCCTTTTCCTGGTTTAACCACTCCCACCGCAGGTCTTAACTCTGCCCTCTTTCTGTTTAAAACTCCACCCTCTTCCTGGTTTAACCACTCCCACCGCAGGTCTTAACTCCACCCTCTTCCGGGTAAGCCACACCCACTTGACCTTGACATTTGAACCTGACATTTGAACCTGACCTTTAACCTTGACCTTTAACCTTGACCCCCTCATAAATCATTAACCTTTGAACTTGACCCCTCATAAATCATTGACCTTTGACCTTGAGGGTCATAAATCATTGTTTTATGGGGGGTCATAAATCACTTTTGACTAAAGGTAGGGACTTAACTTCTCTTAGGTGGTATCCAACTTTTAAACATGAAAAGTCTAATTTATTATGTTCAACATTTTGATTACACTTTTTAAATGAAATAAATTGTGCAACAATGAAAGGTTAAGTATATACACATATACATTAATGTATATATACTGTAACATAATGTATAGTCAGTCTATTTGGGGTGCTACATGTCAATAATGTATATTTACAAAATCTAATTAGGTAATTCAAAATAAATTATTGAGAATAATGAAATTTTTCAATAGACTATTTTGATCTGCTCCTTTTTTTTAATAAAAGACAACATTTTGACAATATTTAATGTTGACATTCATTGTATTTTGATTTTTACGTATTTACATTTATCTACTGATTTACCAATAGTTTGCCATATTTTATATGAAAAATATACACATACTCAAAATAATACTGACTTTTATTGACCACTATATAGAACATTTATTAAGAAAGGACCCTATCTTTTAAATAAACTACCACCAGCTCTTCAATCCACAACTGATTTCAATAAAAAAACAAAAAAACAACAACGATTGAAGGCTATGTTGGCTTACAGTGAAGTATTATGAGTATTTCCTGCAAATGTCCTTTTCTTTGCATTGCATATCAACTGTTTTTGTGTGTGAGTGCTTGTGCACATAAATAGATAAATAAATAGTAGTAATAGAACACTTCAGCCTAAAATGAGGAACCAATGTGAGCCTTCTTCTACAGCTGTGTTTTCCTGAATTTCTTTCGATTTCTTTGATCGCCTTCAACTTCCTAAAGTACGAACTGGTGGTTTGGGTTAAAAAGAAGACTAAACAAAAAGTTAAAAAAAACATTCCCACACAAGACAAAGGAAAGAGACCCCGGACAAGCTTGTGCTTGATTGTAAATAAGTCGTCTTGCAGACAACGCTTAAAGCCAGTGAGCCCCCCCAATTGTACATATTTAAATAAACACAAAAATACCAACCTGGATACGCAACATCAAACTGTGGTTTGCATGCTCCAGTTTTTTCTGGCGCAGTTCGACGTCCTTGGCTCGCTGTTGTTCCTTCTGTAGCTTCCGAATGTAATCCACAGAGGCCTTCAGAATGGTGCCTTTATTCCAGCGCATCTCACTGTTAAAAATACAGTGAGAGCAAATATGCAGAGGCAGGAAAATTACATTGAATTAATTGAGTCGTGTTGCAATGACTTAGTTTGTCATACTTACGGGTCACTCGACTTTGGTATGAGAGTACCCAGCTCCTTTATACGGTCGTTAATATTAAATCTTCGCCTCCTCTCAACTGTTAAAAACAAACAAACAGTAGAAACATTGTTACTGATGATAAAGAGGACCTACGAATAATTTTGTCTTTTCAGACTGACAAATGTGGTTACATACTCGTGTTAAACAATGCCAAAGCATCAAATCATAAGGTTCAGGTATTTTGGGGGAAGCTTGCACGCAATTTTGGAATCCTCTGTTCAAGGTGTTAGTCTGGCTACGTTGTGATGTCACTGCGAGGTGGACATACTTATTTAGGGATTAAGTAAAACTTTTAGCCAGAGGACTTCAGGCTATGAGAAAACACACAAAAAAGGTAGGATTAAGTAATATTTTCATTTAATCTCGGCATGCGCATCATAACACATGAATGGTAATAAAAGCAGCTTTTTTTATGCAAAGTCTGAATCAATCAGAGTGTACAGGTGTACCCAATGATGTGACCGCATGATTCTATACAGTATACGGTGTAATACCTGCAACTTTGGTTTACAAACTTAATTGATTCTTGAAAACTGAAAAATTTGCACAGTGAAGCAGAGTTCTCCATAAGAAACAATTTTTAATATAAAAAACGGTTCAAGCCTCGACAAAAGTGACTATTTTAGTAAAGGTTTGTAGACTTTGAACACAATATAAAGTGCAAAACAGAACTGTATTCAAACAAGCATAACAAGGGGTGATGGATCAAGTTCCTACTTAACTAGAAAATTAAATTTCCGTAAAAATTGTAGAAATCGTTTAAATATGAGTGAAATGGTTAAGGAAAGGTGTAAACGTTTTAACTGTAAAATGGTGTGAATGTAGAAATACTGTGCTTATACGAACAATTTGAATGTTGAAGATAGGAAACTGTACTGCAACATACTATAAATTTAAAAATGAAAAATGGATAACAGTTGGAATTTAACTATGAGAATGGCAGCAAAATTGGCAATGGACGCATGCATCCCAAAATTAACTTACTAAATTAACCCTTGTGGGTCAGACCATGCTTTTGGGCAGTTGGGGATTTAAACCAGGTCTGCGCTGCTTGGAAGCTAATCATGCTACTGTACTGAACAGCCCAGCTTTCAGATCTGTTTGCCGCATTGGTGAAAAATGATATGTGTGCGACAGGACTACCGTTAGTTCTTTATAATAAAATTCATTTATTCATATGACTCATAGATGTAAAGAAATATTTGTTTATAAAGTACCTTCCGGGGTTCAAACCCACATCAGTTGGATGAAAGGCACTTGTGTTAGCCTTTCAGCCAAACGGTCTAGTTATCAAAACATTGGCCAACTTTGAATGTTAAAGGGAGGAACATAGCCGTTCGAAATTATATACAGAATTCTTTGCTGCAACAGTCAACTATTTTCAGCTAGTTTTGGGGATACATCAACCTATTTTCAAAAATGAAATATGTTAGGAATGGTTAGAAAAATTGAAGAATGCTGATTAAAATGATAGTGGACTATAGAAGGAAAGATAGAAAAGTTGGACTGTGGAATTACTTGAATATTGAAATACTTTAATCACTTTAATGTTGAAGATTGGAAAATATACTGAAATGTACTAGGACTATAGAAATGATAATGAAATCAGTCCCCCTGGGACTTGAACTCAAGTTTTCTCTGTGAAAGGCAAATGTGTTATCCACTTAGCCAAATTCCCTAGCTGGCAGAGTAATGTCCAACTTTTGTTCTCAAAGGGAGGGAGTTCTTTGCTGCAACAGGACAAAATTTTTAGCTAATTTTAGCCAACAAATAAGTTGAAAACCATGACATACAATGATAGGGGCGATAAATAGGTTATAGTCTAAATTGTATCCATCTTGTGCTTGAATCAATATCACCCAAAATGACATACTGCACCACTACATATGTTGCTGCTAGATGATTTCCTTTACATAATTAATTCAATGTGAAGTTTAACATACAGTATGTTACAAAAGCACATATAAAAGTTGTAGTGCTTAAATAAACTAACATTAACAAGTTGCAAATGAGACCTTAAGGTGACTATTGAT
Source organism: Nerophis ophidion (assembly GCF_033978795.1). Taxonomy (NCBI): domain Eukaryota; kingdom Metazoa; phylum Chordata; class Actinopteri; order Syngnathiformes; family Syngnathidae; genus Nerophis; species Nerophis ophidion. The sequence continues at coordinate 29,365,267 of NC_084626.1, forward strand.
TGAAATACACAGGTGGATGCCAATGTTGAATCTTTAATGTAATAGGTCAAAATTACATCATTACCCAGAATGCATTTCTGTGAAAGTATTGCTTTTTTGCTAATTTCAGACTATCCATCCATCCATTCTCTACCCCTTATTCCCTTTGGGGTAGCGGGGGGCGGTGGTGCCTATCTCAGCTACAATCGGGTGAAAAGCGGGGTACACCCTGGACAAGTCGCCACCTCATCGCAGGGCCCCCATTCAAGTACTACCTAGGCCAGACCTGGCTTAGCTTCCGAGATCTGAAGAGATCGGGAGTGTTCAGGGTAGTATGGCTGTAAGCCTAATTTCAGACTAAATAAATGTTTTTTTTTTACTACAAAAAATATATTTTACAATAGTGTTGAACATTTACTTGCATTCAAAGTTTTTTTAAGGGAGAAAAAAAAGTCAACCGTAAGTAAGAATGGTGGGTTGAGTACTCATTGTATTGTCTAATATTTAGGAAAATCATCCATCCATCCATCCATTTTCTACCGCTTATTCCCTTTCGGAGTCGCGGGGGGCGCTGGCGCCTATCTCAGCTACAATTGGGCGGAAGGCGGGGTACACCCTGGACAAGTCGCCACCTCATCGCAGGGCCAACACAGAAAGACAGACAACATTCACACTCACATTCACACACTAGGGCCAATTTAGTGTTTCCAATCAACCTATCCCCAGGTGCATGTCTTTGGAAGTGGGAGGAAGCCGGAGTACCATTCACGGGGAGAACATGCAAACTCCACACAGAAAGATCCTCAGCCTGGATTTGAACCCAGGACTGCAGGAACTTCGTATTGTGAGGCAGACGCACTAACCCCTCTGCCACCGTGAAGCCCTAGGAAAATCATTAAAACTATATAAATTGGGAATTTTCGGGAGTAAAAACATACCAAGTTTTATGGTCCTAATCAAGTTAAATGGTTTACTGGTGCAATGATTGGAATTAGTTGAAAAAGGTGGGTAGAGCAGTTGAAAGAAAAATAGGGCAAATAAATATGAAAATTATGATTTGCTGTAAAACTGGAAATATATTGTTGAATGAGCCTGCATATCCTAAAAGCACTGAACATTCTGAAGCTTGAACAGGATCAATCGGATGAACAGTTTGGGAGTTAGTTGCGGATGAAAAAAAACACACACACACACACACACACACACACACACACACACACACACACACACACACACACACACACACACACACACACACACACACACACACACACACACACACACACACACACACACACACACACACACACACACACGCCACTAGGGTGCCCTCACAAATGATCGAAATCATTTTAATAACCATATTTCTACAATGATAAACATTTAAAAAAATTAAATCTATCTACGTGTGAGCTCTTGTGCTTCTAGAGGAGATGTACAGTACCTATGGTGTCTTTTCCTCCCTGTAAAGTAAGTTTGCTTGGATGACAACTGATATCTTAATCTTATCTTAATATCTCGGTTTGTGTTGTGGTTCCACCCAGAACAAGTTACAAAGTATGACACTCTTTTAAACTTTTATTGACAATCTCGTGCTAACAACTGGTTAAATTGTGACACAATCTTTCACGTGCGGAAACGTCTTTTTCTGTCACGCACAACACTTTTCATTCTTCGTCAATTATCTCTCAGAAACGGTATACTTAGAAGACATTTTTGAACTCTGAACTTGACCACACATATCAACACCAGCACGTGGTTAATTTACAATAGTTATTCAACAGTTGTGTTTATTTACAATTACATGTTAGCTCTCTCTTTTCCCATGTCCCGAATGGCTTAATAGCGTTGCACAGTCCATCTTCATGAAAGTATTTTCCTCTGGTTTATTAGTAAAATTTCCATTAAAAGTAAACTGATAATTGTAAATTATTATTTCCAGTATAGACAACAACGATGTGGTTCAGTGGTTGACGTCACTTGGCACAGGAAGGGACACACGGTATCAAGTCAACAACAGTTACAGTTGCTCCTTGTGGACACACTGCCCCTTAGTGTTTTGGAAGAGAAATACTGGTCTGGCACCACCCCCAACGAAAGAACTATAAATCAAACAAGACGCCATCAAGAGGGACACAAACTACATCATGCGAGAGTATATTCCATCTCCTGTAAGTGAGATGAAGGCCCCGCTTCTGTTACAATAATGTTCCCTGCGTTTTTTGTCTGGCAGGCATGACTGAATTAAGCGGTTGTACACAGAGACATGGTTCTCACACGGAGGCATACATGGCTCGAAGTTTTTGACCGTGTCGGGAAAAAATTGCGATACCAACTTCAAGATAGTATATATTTAAACAGTGTTTATAGATTATCTCATTCATCCAGGCCATTGTATTCTTAATATACTCTCTATTTTCCACTTTAACGTTTGCATTGACAGAAAGGTTTGTCTTTTGCATCTCAACAGTTGTTTTTTTTCACTACAAGACGTTAGAGTATAAATAGTTGCACCAGCTGCTTGCTAAACTAGATCTGACCAATTTAAGTCAAAAACTAGATCTGACCAATGTAGTCTATGAGCATGAACTGATGAAGCCGACTTGGATGAGAGGCGAAACATCTTCTAAGACAAACCAAATAGTCCAGTTGCAAAGCAGTGTACATTTTCAAAAGATAAATTATGATACTTTTAAAGAGGGTGAGGCATGGTTTAATTTGCAATCTTGGTACGCCTACAGAATCGCACATCTTGCAGACAGACTCAAAAAACAGGTTATGCATATAAGTGTAGAGCGAAATGTATGCAAAATATACACCAAAGCATATCCACTAATATAATGTGCACCATAAAGAAGTGTTTTAAATGTAGATTAAAATCATCATGGGTCCCCTTTAGTGCAAATTCAATAATATAATTTTATCTAAAAGTTTCAAGTGAATAGTCTCAACTTACTCAAGTTGTGGTTGTCTTTTTTCTGTCTCTCCTTCATAAAAGCTTTGCTGTCAACTTCTGAAAAGAAAAATTATGTGTTCGGTAATGACTTGAAAAGTGTATTAAACAAGGTTTTTCAATGTTTTGAAGTAAACTACAGAATATTTGATTGTACCTGTAATTTCTCTTTTAATTTTCGGAAGATCAGCAGGGCAGGAGTTGCTAACAGTGAGGGTGGGTGCTGCCATTCCAGGGCTATTATAAACATCCAGTAGATTTCCTGGGAGCTAAATGAAACAAAGGTAAGGACATGCTTGTTAAAAAATCGTATTGTAAAAGCATAAACCACACTTCTGTTTTCATTCACCATGTTCTCACATCAGATCAGTTTATTCAAGTGACGCTATTTATTTGCTATGTGTAAACAACAATCTTCAAAGATCACAAACTGGCTTTACCTCGCTGTGCTTCTTTTTTCTTTCTTCCAACATCACCATAATCCTCATTTTCTGTTAAGTGTCGATAGTTTGGCAAGTTGTATGTGCCTGTAAACCTGGCAGCTTTACAATCCGGTCTTTAATGAGCGCTAACCACTTTGTGGGACTTCTTGCCTTGTACCCTCTGATAATTTACCCCGCCCAGGCAGCACGTTCGTGACAAATGGCAAGCAAGTGCCAAAAGCATATATTTACTCCTACAACTATTCCTGCTTCAGAATTCCGCGCATTAAGGAGACAGTCCATTTAAGGAAAGACAAAACAAAAATAAAATATATGTTTACACATATATATGACCAAAAACGTGACCTGAGTTTGTGAAAATTTACAAAAACATTTGAGAAAATAAAAATATCAATCTAAAAAATGTAGTATCGAACAGTATACTGATTAGGGGTTCGACAATATAAAACATTTCATATCAGTTATTGTGACCAAAATTATCACGGTTATCATTATTATTGCCATGTTAAATGTTCATAAAAGGTACTTGTACACAGTTAAATCTGTTGACAAAGTTATTTTAAAAAATGTTTTAAAAAATTACATAGAAACTGTTTGAAAACCCACAATTTTGCATGTTGTGTGTTTTTATGCTTCACTGACAGTGCTTTAGTCCTTAATTGTTTATTAGCTAAACTTTTATTGTTTTAAATATTGTTATTTACTTTAGCATTTTAAGACTTATTTAAATAAAAGGAGTGGAACAAATAAACAACATTATTATTATTTATTATTTCTGCCGGGTGTTGTGGTGTCCTCTGTTGAGTGATCCTTTAACGCACCTTAAAAACATCACCGTCTCATATTCTTTTGAGTATAGAATGATCAATTTATTCTAAGACAACACAGCTTGTAGGTTCAATGTGCACAATTTAATATCTCAGTTGCTTAGACAGCAATGTCTTTATATATGTTTGGAATAGATTGGGATATGTCCTTTCTTAAAGGAGAAAGATGGTAATGTCTATTGTTTTCATGTTAGCATTTAAGCTGACACCTGTCTATCAGTCACCCTTCCATCCATCCATTTTCTGCCGCTTATTCCCGTTCGGGGTCGCGGGGGGCGCTGGCGCCTATCTCAGCTACAATCGGGCGGAAGGCGGGGTACACCCTGGACAAGTCGCCACTTCATCGCAGGGCCAACACAGATAGACAGACAACATTCACACTCACATTCACACACTAGGGCCAATTTAGTGTTATTATTAAACTCCTGACAGTTAGTATTACCACTTTACCACTTTAATAAACTTTTTGAAAAATCTATCAGTCACGATTTTTCAAAAAGTTTATTAAAGTGGTAATACTAACTGTCAAGAGTTTAATAATAATGTTTATTGTTATTTTCCTTATATGGATACTACCTTTGGTATCGACACCAGAAATATATGGATCGATTCGCCCTGTTCTTACACGTCTTGCGCTGGCTGTGACAATGCAGATACACCAACAGTTGTTGTCATATTAGCTTTTCTCTAGACTATGTTAGTCCTACTTGTTAATTTCCATCTAAACTTCTTAAACTTTAAAAGGCACTCATTTCTTGGTGTTGTCTAAAGCGAGCTTAGCGGTTTGCTTAGCTACTAGCATGCTTGCTCTTGGCCTGCTGTCGGTGTGTAACATGTTTAGCCTTGTCCTCCAGTGATAATGCCACTGGATTATGATACATACAGGAAGATACAAAACATGCAGTTCATTTTCTGTACTGGAAGTGATTATTATTAGCTTGGAGCAGTGTTTTTCAACCATTGTGTCACTAGTGTGCCGTGAGATACAGTCTGGTGTGCTGAGGGGAGATTAAGTAATTTCACCTAACTGGGTTAAAAATATTTTTTGCACACCAGTAATAATGATCCGCAAATGTGACGTTGTTGTTGAGTGTCTGTGGTGTCTGGATTATGGCAGAGTAACTGTGTAAAACCCTTCCATATCAGTAAGTGGCAGCAGGTAGCTAATTGCTTTGTAGATGTCGGGAACATGGTTTATCGTGATCACAATATGCGGGAGGCAGCTTGTAAGTAAAAAGGTATCTAACACTTAAACCAAAAACAAACAAAAGGCGAGTGCCACTAAGAAAAGGCATTGAAGCTTAGGGATGGTTATGCAAAACTAAACTAAAACTGAACTTACTGCAAAATTAACAAAAACAGAATTATGGACGACAGTAAAGACTTACTGTGGACCAGACGGCGTCCACATAGTACATCCAAACATGACATGACAATCAACAATGTACCCACAAAGAAGGATAAAAACAACTTAAATAGTCTTGATTGCTAAAACAAAGCAGGTGCGGGGAACAGCACTTACAGGAAGACATGAACTTGCTACAGGAAAATACCAACAAAAGAAGAAAAGCCACCAAAATAGGAGCGCAAGACAAGAACTAAAACACTACACACAGGAAAACAGCGAAAAAAACTCCAAATAAGTCAGGGGGTGAAGTGACAGGCGGTGACAGTACACCTACTTTGAGTCAAGAGCTATATTGATGCATGCTTGGTTATGGTTTAAAGTCATATCCAACAATTGTGACAACGACCTTTTACTGTTCACAGAGTTTAGTTTTTTAATGATTTCTGCTAATGGTGTGCCTTCGCATTTTTTTCAATTAAAAAAATGTGCTTTGGCTCAGAAAAGGTTGAAAAACACTGGATTGGAAAATGTAGTGTATGGAGAAACATACATTAAGGCAAAAAATAAATACAGTGTCTTTTAATGATCACATCAGAGATTGTGATCATTAAAAGGGATTAATCATATACTATTTCACAAAAATCAGTTAGCATTTATCTGTGACACATCCATACTATGAAGGTTGTAAGAATGTTTCTGATACGCACATCTAATAAGTCATTTATTTATGAAAACACTTTGAAAATGTAAATGTGTAAACATTTTGCTTACCGTGCTTGGTAACTGAAGGCCTGAGTCAATCAATGTAATGATCTCATCATTAAAACTGGATTCCAGACTAATTATATCGTCGATGACATCTTCAATCTAGGTCAAGTAAATGGGAACAAACATACGTGGGATAATATGAGTAAAAATGACAGTGTTGCACATTCATACGTAGTGAATACAGGTCACTTTGAATGGTAGAAATCTAGCCGTCGAGAGGCCTCATGCAAGAGGAGAGCTGGCATTGTGAATCAGCGGGTGCAGTATTTAACATCATATTGTGACACCAGTCCAACAAGTATATGATGACAACAGGAATGCAACATCACAGTGGGACTCAGGGGCACATCACCGCAGGACAAACAGAAAGCAATTAGGTATGAAGTGAGCAAAAGGCTTGACTTCAAACTTCACTGGAAGGTAACAGAGACCGCTAGATTGTATCAGCAAAGGAAAGAAAATCAAAAGTTTGGCATACTTCCTCCTTGTTGGACCCGATGTTAAGTAGGGCCATTGGGCTGTTGGGGACACTGTTGGCAGTGGTGGCAATCTCAGGGGCAGAACGGCACTGTGGCACAGGTGACACACCTAGCATCTGAGTAACTCCGTTGTTACTCAGCGTGGTAGAGAGGTACTGTTTCACCTGCTGCCTCTGTGCTTGCTGTATGTGATACTTGGTGGGGTTCTCCAAGTGGGTCTGCACCTGCAACAATTGAACCGTAGCTTCTCTTTTAAGACACACCCAATACACCATGATGGGCAACGTGGAGGAGGTTCTTACTTTCAGCACTTCCACAGGCACCTGCGCTGGAGGTGGCCGGGCAGCGTTTGGAGGCAGCGTGACGGAGATGGCTGGAGTGGAGTCGGAAGCCCGCAGCTGGGAGGCAGAAGCATGCTGCTGGGCTTCCCGCCTCTCCTGCTCCTGAGCTTGTTCTCGCATCAGCTGCTGCCGCATCAACACGCGCGACGACATGGCGGAGGAGCGCGATCACAATCTAATATGGAGCTACAAAACCACCACAGAGCACAGAAACATATTAGACAAACAGCACCATTTTGGTAAAAAACATGCAGTAATTATATAATATAATGGCATGCAGTTTTGATTGATTGATTGAAACTTTTATTAGTAAGTTGTAGGGCTGGGCGATATATCGATAAATACGATATATCACGAGTTTGTCTCTGTGCGATATAGAAAATGACTATATCGTAATATTCGAGTATACGTTCTCACACAGTTGCTTTTAGCTGCGGGCATTAAACTACAGTCTCTCCTTCTCACAGACAAGCAGGCGGAAAAACTTACACACATCACATACTGTCACGACAGACGTCACATACTGTACGTATACACCTTCGCCCAGCAGAGAGGAAGCAGACTGGGTAACGTTAGCTGTAATGCTAACGTAGCCGTATGAGTCGTAATAAGAGAGAAAGAAGGTGCGAATCTGGTAACAAATGAAGGAAGACTTAATTCCCAATAAAAACAGCAGAAAGTCCATCGTCTGGCAGTGGTTTGGCTTCTAGTGGGAATATGTCGAACAGACAACCGTATTTTGTCAAGTGTGGGGCAAAAGCGTTCCTATAAAAAGTAGCATTACTGCTAATATGTAGCATCATTTGAAAAGTCACTCGCTAGAGAATGAAGAGAATTTAATAACGTCCACATAGTGAAGGACGAATACTATTTGATTTCCTATTATGCAGCTCATTTTTATTTGACACTTAGAATGTCTCTGACAATCTTGCACTTTCTGTTTTGGAAATGACATGAATGTTTGTGCCACTGCTTAATAACTTTAATAAATACACTTTTGGTCAATTGACTTACCGTATTTCCTTGAATAGCCGCCGGGGCGCTAATTAATTTAAAACCTCTTCTCACTCCTGCGCTTATTCAAAGCATGCGGTAAAAGTAAGCAGGCGCTAATAATTTAAAAATCTATTCTCACCCCTGCGCTTACCAATTGCATGCAATAAAAAATTTGAGTGTGATTAAAAAAAATAAAAAAATAAAACATCATTCTGCGTCCGCGACCCGGTGATTGGGGACTACTGCTCTACAGCATATCATCGCAGCCACTTTTACACCATGCTGCCTGCGTGCCGGCCAAACGCATGCATTTCGCTGTTTCTTAGATGAGATTGCAATGCATACTTGGTTAACAGCCATACCTTTTACACTGATGATTGTGATATAAACAACTTTAAAACTCTTACTAATATGCGCCACACTCTGTGAACCCACACCAAGCACATTTCTGGAGAGCATTGGCTCTGTGGCACATTATAAACGCAGCATAGGGATTACCCATAATGTCATGTATCCGTGACTCTTGGCTATTATACACGCGCCCCCAACCCTGCCAGGAGTCGTGGATGCATTGCATTGTGGGTAGGTGTTGTGTTGCGTTTGTGGTGTGTTGCAGGGCATATGTTCTCCAGAAGTGTGTTTGTCATCATTTAATGTGGGTTCACAGAGTGTGGCGTGTATTGGAGTGTTGAAGTTGTTTTCTATCACAACCATTAGTGTGATCTGTATGGCTGTGGAACAAGACGCCTGGTTAACACACAGTAGAAGCACAAAAAAACTCCGCTGCCATTATAAAAATGACGGCAGGGGACGGATCACTCGTGACGTCACAAATTTAACCCGACGGTTAAAGTAAGCGTGCGCTTATTGATTAGGGGAGCGAGTTTAACCCGGCCGTAATTCAAGGCCGGCGAATATTACATGCTCGGCGGCTATTCAAGGAATTAAGGTAGTTGTGATTTCCCTCTCTGCATGAAAGTTTAAAAGTAGCATATATGAATGCAGTACAAAGAGAATGTTTTAATGTAGACACACAGAATCATCATACTGCTGTGATTATATGTATCAAGTGTTCATTCAAGGTCAGGGCAAAATATCGTAATACATATCGTATATCACAATATGGCCTAAAAATATCAAGATATTAAAAAAAGGCCATATCGCCTAGCCCTAGTAGGTTGTACAGTACAGTACATATTCCGTACAATTGACCACTAAATGGTCAACTTGTTTAAGTCGAGGTCCACGTAAATCAATTCATGGTAGTTTGGGAACCACTGCTCTAGAGGGAACATGACAGAAAACAAATGAACACGTGTGTATGTGAAACTGACACTGACACAGTCCTGTTTCTATCAGTAATTTGTAAACATGTATTTATCTTGATCAACTAATGGATGTCTTCAACAAGCTACCACTTTGCCAAACTACCGTAAATGACCGCCATGGCCATGTAAATGACCGCCATAACCACAACAGCGGGGGGAGCTCCACAAACCACGTCAAACCCAGATTCCGATCTAACAAAGGTCTTAACTCATTCCCTTACTATGCCACATCAATATGGAATGCACTCCCAACAGGTGTAAAAGAAAGTGCATCTCTATCCTCCTTCAAAACTGCACTAAAAGAACACCTCCAGGCAACTTCAACCCTAGACTAACACCCTCCCCCCAACCACATCCCCCCTCCCTGGATTGTAAATAATCAAATGTGAATAATCAAATGTATATACTTGTTCTTATGCTTTTTGAGCTCACTATGTTCACTGCACATATCATACCAAGTGAGGCCTACACTGTTAAAAAGTACATTTCTCAGATGATATAATTGTTGATGGCTGAAGTATGCTGATAGCAACCCAACACAACCCCCTATCCCCCTCCACATCCAAACCCTTCGGATTGTTAATAATGTAAATAATTCAATGTATATACTCTGATGTCCGAGTCCATGGTTCTCGCCCAGAAAAGGGTGGAGTGCCATCTCCGAGTTGGGGAAGAGACCCTGCCCCAAGTGGAGGACTTCTAGTAGCTAGGAGTCTTGTTCACGAGTGAAGGAAGAGTAAATTGTGAGATCGACAGGCAGATCGGTGCGGCGTCTTCACTAATGCGTCCGCTGTATCAATCCGTTGTGGTGAAGAAGGAGCTGAGCCGAAAGGCAGAGCTCTCAATTTACTGGTCGATCTACGTTCCCATCCTCACCTATGGTCATGAGCTTTGGGTTATGACTGAAAGGACATTATCACGGGTACAAATGGCCGAAATGAGTTTCCTCCGCCGGGTGGCGGGGCTCTCCCTTAGAGATAGGGTGAGAAGCTCTGCTATCCGGGGGGAGCTCAAAGTATTGAGAGGAGCCAGATGAGGTGGTTTGAGCATATGGTCAGGATGCCACCCGAACGCCTCCCGAGGGTGGTGTTTAGGGTACGTCCAACCGGTAGGAGGCCACAGGGAAGACCCAGGACTTGTTGTGAAGACTATGTCTCCTGGCTGGCCTGGGAACGCCTCGGGATCCCCCGGGAAGAACTGGAAGAAGTGGCTGGGGAGAGGAAAGTCTGGGCTTCCCTGCTTAAGCTGCTGCCCCCGTGACTCGACCTCGGATAAGCGGAGGAAGATGGGTGGATGGACACTCTGATGATTAACTTGTGTGATGACTGCATTATGCATGTATTTGTACCATGAATTGATTAACGTGGGCCCCGACTTAAACAAGTTGAAAAACTTATTCGGATGTTATCATTTAGTGGTCAATTGTACGGAGTACCGTATTTCCTTAAATTGCCGCAGGGCATATAGTTTGCGCCTGCCTGGAACTACTGCCGGGTCAAACTCGCTTCGCAACCTTCTCGCAGCCTGTTTGGAAGCGCAAGACAAACAAAAATAAATCCGGACAGACGTGCCAATTTCATATATCCTTCGATTAATTACCTCGGAGGTTATGTATTTACTGGGGTTTGTTTGTATGTATGTCTTTTTGTTAGTTACCGTATTTCCTTGAATTGCCGCAGGGCATATAGTATGTGCCTGCCTTGAATTATTGCCGGGTCAAACTCGCTTCGCAAAATAATTAGCGCATGCTTAGTATTACCGCCTAGTCAAACTCGTGACGTCGCAAGTGACACTTGCCCTCTCATCATTTTCAAAATGGAGGAGGCTGATTTCAATACCAGTAATTTGAGATTGCATAAAGAGAAGACGATTAAGAGCTATTCAGTAAGATTTAAGGTCCAAGCTTACATCACACTCAAAATTTTACTGCATGCCTTTGGTAAGTGCCAGAAGTGAGAAAAGGTTTTAAAATAATTAGCGCATGCTTATTTTTACCGCATGCCTTTGGTAAGCGCAGGAGTGAGACGAGGTTTTAAATTAATTAGCGACCCGGCGGCAATTCAAGGAAATACGGTATGTGCAATCGGCAGACCCGTCAGCGATCCTGTTCTGTCTCCCTGTAATGTTTGTCTGATCTTGAATGGGATTGTGCTGAAAATGTTAATATTGAAGGAACAAATAAAGTACTATCTATCTATCTATCCATCCATCCATTTTTTACCGCTTTTTCCCCTTTTGGGTCGCTGGCGCCTATCTCAGCTACAATCGGGCGGAAGGCGGGTACACCCTGGACAGGTCGCCACCTCATCGCAGGGCCAACACAGATAGACAGACAACATTCACACACTAGGGCCAAATTAATGTTGCCAATCAACCTATCTCCAGGTGCATGTCTTTGGAAGTGGGAGGAAGCCGGAGTACCCGGAGTGAACCCACGCATTCACGGGGAGAACATGCTAACCCCACACAGAAAGATCCCGAGCCTGGGATTGAACATAAGACTGCAGGACCTTTGTATTGTGAGGGAGATGCACTAACCCCTCTGCCACCGTGAAGCCCTATATCTATCTATCTATCTATCTATCTACTAAAAAATGTTTCAATCATCCATCCATCCATCCATTTTCTACCGCTTGTTCCCTTTTGGGGTTGCGGGGGGCGCTGGCGCCTATCTCAGCTACAATCGGGCGGAAGGCGGGGTACACCCTGGACAAGTCGCCACCTCATCGTAGGGCCAACACAGATAGACAGACAACATTCACACTCACATTCACACACTAGGGCCAATTTAGTGTTGCCAATCAACCTATCCCCAGGTGCATGTCTTTGGAAGTGGGAGGAAGCCGGAGTACCCGGAGTGAACCCACGCATTCACGGGGAGAACATGCAAACTCCACACAGAAAGATCCCGAGCCTGGGATTGAACCCAGGACTGCAGGACCTTCGTATTGTGAGGCAGACGCACTAACCCCTCTGCTATCTACCTATCTACTAAAAAAAAGTTTCAATCAATCAATCAAAAAAAACTTATTTGACTCATAATAGTATTAGTCATTATTGAACGACTATAGATGATACTATACATTGTTTTTTTTACAGTAGTTACGCACTTTTTAAAAATTGACAACCTGTTTTCCCGTTCAATCAATCAATCAAAAAACCTTATTTGACTCATATTAGTATTAGTCATTATTGAACGACTACAGATGATACTATAAATTGTTTTTTTTACAGTAGTTACGCACTTTTAAAAAAAATGACAACCTGTTTTCCCGTATACACGCATTTGATAAAATACGCAACGTCACAAAATTGACAGCTGTGTGTTGACAGGCCCACTACATTACAACGTGATGAAAATAGACCCCTACTCAACGACGTTCAAAAATATCACGGATACAACTGTTTTTTTTTCCATTCTCCGTCCCATAAATATGAGTGTATTTTGTTAAAAAGCACAACGTTTGTATGAAAAGGGAAGTTGTGTACAGCTATAGCTAACTAGCCAAAATGACTAATTGCCGACAAAGCTAACTGTAGCTAACCGCGTTAAATAAATAGAATAGGACTTTACAACATACTGTAAGAACACCAGTGTCCAACTTGATCAGAGCCATGAATCCATAAACTCCATGCTGTCTTTAGCCATTTTGAAATAAGTTTCATTAATAGCAGCAGTAGGCGCCGCTCGCCATGGCCGCCCCGAACATTGTTGTTTACCTCGGCCAACGCGCTGAGGTCATCCCGCAAATCTTACCCGGAAGTTGTTGACTAATTCGAAACCTTGTTTGCTGAATCATCTAAACCAGGGGTCTCAAACTCAATTTACCTGGGGGCCACTGGATGCAGAAACTGGTTGGGCTGGTCCGCAAGAAAAGATTTCTTAAAAAATCTAACATGCACTTTTTAATGAATTCACCGTCTATGAATGGCTTTCCCGCCCTAGCAACATACTTGTCAACCCTCACAATTTTTCCAGGAGACTCCTGAATTTCAGTGCACCTCCCGACAATCTACCGGTGCAAGCATTCTCCCGAATTTTTCCCAATTTTCACCCGGCCGACATTATTAAGGGCCGCCGTGCGTCCTCTACAACAGTGGTTCTCAACCTTTTTTCAGTGCTGTACCCCCTGTGAACATGTTTCTAATTCAAGTACACCCTAATCAGAGGAAAGCATTTTGGTTGAAAAAAAAAGAGAAAAATAAGTCAAATACAGCAGTGGTCCCCAACCACCGGGCCGCAGAATAATTTTTTATAAAAAAAATATATTTTTTTTTATTAAATCAACATAAAAAACACAATATACACTTACAAATAGTGCACCAACCACAAAAAAACTCAATTTTTCATGACAAAAACGTCCCTTTTTCATGACAAAGAAGAAAAAAAGAAAAAAAAAGGACCCCCCCCAGGCCGCGGGACAAATTATTAAGCGTTGACCGGTCCGCATAGGTTGATTGGCAACACTAAATGGTCCCTAGTGTGTGAATGTGAGTGTGAATGTTGTCTCTCTATCTGTGTTGGCCCTGCGATGAGGTGGCGACCTGTCCAGGGTGTACCCCGCCTTCCGCCCGATTGTAGCTGAGATAGGCGCCAGCGCCCCCCACGACCCTAAAAGGGAATAAGCGGTAGAAAATTGATGGATGGATGGATGACCGGTCCACGGATACAAAAAGGTTGGGGACCACTGAAATACAGCACTATGTCATCAGTTTCTGATTTATTAAATTGTATAACAGTGCAAAAATATTGCTCATTTGTAGTGGTCTTTCTTGAACTATTTTGAAAAAAATATATAAAAATAACTAAAAAACTTGTTGAAAAATAAACGAGTGATTCAATAATAAATACAGATTTCTACACATAGAAGTAATCATCAACTTAAAGTGCCCTCTTTGGGGATTGTAATAGAGATCCATCTGGATTCATGAACTTAACTCTAAACATTTCTTCACAAAAAAATTAATCTTTAACATCAATATTTCTGGAACATGTCCATAAAAAGTCTAGCTGTCAACACTGAATGTTGGATTGTTGTAATGTTTTTTCACAGTTTATGAATTTACATTCATATTTCATTGAAGTATTATTCAATAAACATATTTATAAAGGACTTATGAATTGCTGCTACTTTTCAGAATGTTTTTAATAAATCTCACTTGTCCCTTGACATACCTTCAAGTACCCCCAGGGGTTCGCGCACCCACTAGAAGAGGACTACTGCTCCACTACATGTCATTGCGCCATAACACGTTGTGTGAGACTTGTGCAGAACAACGTAAGCGACTGCAGGACATAGTTGATCAACAGCCATACAGGTCACACTGAGGGTGGCCGTATAAACAACTTGAACACTGTTACAAATATGCGCCACTGTGAACCCACACCAAACACGAATGACAAACCCTTTTTGGGAGAATTTCTGTACCCTAACAACTTAAACACAAGAGAACAAATACCCGGAACACCTTGCAGGCGTAAGTCTCCTGGGCTACAGTGTACAACACCTCAACCTACGCAAGTAGGGAGACTGTGGGTTGGGGGGTTGGTGGTAGCGGGGTGTGTATATTGTAGCCCGGCATAGTTAGGGCTGCATGGGATTCTGGGTAATTGTTCTGTTGTGTTACGATGCAGATGTTCTCCCGAAATGTGTTTGTCATTGTTGTTTGGTGTGGCTTCACAGTCTGGCACATATTTGTAACAGTGTTAAAACATTTTTTGCGGCCACCTTTAGTGTGACGTGTGCAGCTGTTGATCAAATATATTTTGCAATACCACACGTGCGTCTTACATGGCCAAATGCAACATACAAATGGGCTTGCACGCTGTCAGTTCAGGATGTAGGGGGCGCTAAAGGCAGTGCCATTATGACACTCCTTGAATATTGTTGATCTGGTAAATATATACAGGGACTTTGAGAGAATTGGTGCCCTGAAATTCAGAGGTCTCCCTGGAAAATTGGGGACATTGGCAAGTATAACGCTGTCAAGCGCCCTTCATATTAAACTTGCGGGCTGCACCAACATCCAATTGTCATATCAAAGTGCGGGCCACATGTTTGAGACCCCTGATCTAAAAGTAGTCTTGTCCAACACGTTTTGGACCATTATAAATACCACAGAGCGCACCAAAAACATTCTGAGGTAAAATGCTACAACCAAAAAGAAAATGCAATGTAATAGATAAATAGACAATCGCTTTATTGTTTCTTTTTGATCAGCTGTCACAAAATGAGAAATCCATCGCAGATGTCAAGGTGTCTGAGAGTTTGGTAGCAAGTTTGTCTGCAGAAGAAACAAAATACAAGTGAACTGTACAAATAAAGACAACTATTATGACAATTTACACCAGGGGTGTCAAACCCATTTTAGATTGGGGGCCACAAGGAGAAAAATCTACTCCCAAATGGGTTGGACTGGTAAATTCACGGCCCGATAACTTAAAAATAAAGACAACTTCAGATTGTTTTCTTTGTTTAAAAATAGAACAAGCAAATTCAGAAAATTTACAAATCATGTTTTTTTTTTTTTTGTTTGCACCCCGAAGGAAATGAGTGGTAGAAAATGGATGGATGTTGTGGTTAATAGTACTGTATCTTTAGTTGTCGTTATTTATATTTTCTAAATTAATTATGGGGGACGGCGTGGTTGAGGGGGGACTGTGCCAGCAACCAGAGGGTTCCTGGTTCAATCCCCAGCTTCTACAAACCTAGTCACATCCGTTGTGTCCTTGAGCAAGACACTTTACCCTTGCTCCTGATGGGGTCATGGTTAGCGCCTTGCATGGCAGCTCCCGCCGTCAGTGTGTGAATGGGTGAATGTGGAAATAGTGTCAAAGCGCATTGAATACCTTGAAGGTGGAAAAGTGCTATACAAGTATAACCCATATCTTTATTTGTCGTTATTTATATTTTCTGAATTAATTATGTGATAATATTCATCAGTCAATTCATTGGTGTTAATTTTCAATCTATCAAAAAATAAATAAATCAATCAAATTACAGGATGTTACTTATGTAGTTTGCATTTTTTCTCGATTGGTGCAATAAAATCATGTGGTTTATTTTTTTAACATATGTAGCATAATCTACAAAGAATTGCTATTGCGACATCTAGTGGACACGTTTCTTTCATCAAAAATTTTGGCTCATTTTTTTACTTAGCAAATTCATCCCGTGGGCCGGATAAACCCTGTTCAGCCCCGTGGCCCGTATGTTTGACACCCCTGTTTTACACTCAAAATGAGACACAAACCAGCTCTTTTTTGTTGCTTCTTCCTCTTCTTCTTGGCTGCCACGAGGGCTTGGCCTTGCTGTAATGGATTGATGTTCACAATATCCTTCAAATTCGGAGCTTTGGACGCAGGATCCCTTTCGGGCATGTCACTCTTTGGCTTCTGAGATTTAATCGCCACTGTCATTGGTCCAAACTATGGCAGGACAGAACAAAAATTAAACAACACTCCAGCAAAATCATAATTATTGGATAAATGAGTCATTTTGGTCACTGCTAGTAGGATTGCGAACACGCTGAAAACTAAATAAGGGGTAACAACTTGCTGGCAAGGACAGCCGATCAGATTGTCTAAATTGGTGGTCACCAACAAATTTAAATACAGGATCACTGATCTTAGCCTTGTTTGAACCAAGGTTAAATCTAACCACACTGTGGACACCACTCATTTAGCTTCCTGTCGCGACTAAACGATGGTAATTAAAAAGAGAAAAGGTGAGTAATTGAAGCTGAAACAAGTCAAATTGTTACAAGCCCATCAGCATCACCGTCAGCTCGTAGATTTTTTTTGAGGCGCAGCGTGCACGTCACAATAAGTGTGCAAAACTTGTAAGTAAGTACATTTTGATAATAAAGTGCTTTTCATAGAAAATCACATAGCGGTGTACAAAACAGAACATTTCAATTATAACAGGAGCAACATCATAAAAAGGGGATTAAAAATGATGGTTAGAAGGTGCTAACTAAAAGATTTGCTAAATCAATCAATCAATGTTTATTTATATAGCCCTAAATCACAAGTGTCCCAAAGGGCTGCACAAGCAACGACGACATCCTCGGTTCAGATCCCGTCTTTTTCTATTGATGTTTTTCTCAAGATACTTGAGGAAATGCTGAAAGAGCATAAAGAAAAACAGGCTATATTGTCTATGTAAGAGGAGACTGTAGAGCAGGGAAGTCCAGAAATGGAGATGGAACTCTGCGATTCATATTTGGATTGACAGAATTAAAAGGCTGATGTATTGTAGAAGATCAAATCATTATTTCCACTACTGTATTACATGGAAAACGTGTTAAAAAAGAGAAGTATTCGAATGTTTCTTAAGTGTCAACACTGTCAAGCTCACGGAGGGACTGGTGCAAGTTACTCCAGTGCCCAGGAGCTATAGCCTGGAATGCCAGGTCACCACTTTTTTTAAAATGAGTTTTTGGGATATTTAGGAGACCCTGGCCTGAAGACCCTGCACCCTGAAGTGTAGGGGGAAAACAAATCTGATGTACTGAGGGGCCCCACCATGCAACGCTTGGAAAGTCAGGACTAAAACTTTCAACTCTAGCCCATGTAGCCTTCGCTGGCGCCTTGACACAAAGAGGTGTTATCAAAGTTTCACAGATTTAAGTTGAAAAGAAAACCAGCAAAATGCAACACAACGCGTAAAAACGCTCGCCTGTTGAGAGCTGTGCTGGTGACGTTATAATGCATTTATTTTCCCGAGTATTTCGAGGATGAATTGGTAAAGTCCCGACACTCGACTGGAAATCGCAACAAACAGGTTGTCGTCCTAATGTCTACTTGCATGGAGATTTTTTTGTGCTTATTTTTCAGATTTTTACACTATTTGATTTGAACCTCAATTTAATTATATGCATGGTTTGCAGTAATATGAATACATGTAAAAAAAAAAGACAAAAAACAGATTAAGATATTAATTTCTTTGGTGCACCATAACAAACTGAAGAGAATACAATAAATGTTTTTGGCACTTTTTCCCGTCTCAGGTGTCGCTACAGAGTGGCAGTTGCGTGATGATTTTGTTTTTAGGTTAATGCAGTGGTTGTTGAAACCTAATGTGAGACTGTTATAAATATTCATTGTTTTGGGAAAACGTTTTAGTTGAATTCCAAAGACATGCAAAAGGGCATAGGCTGATTGGCAACACTAAATTAGACGCAGCATGTGAATGGTTGTCTATCTGTGTTGGCCCTGTGATGAGGTGGCTGCACAAAAAGGTATTGTTTATGTATTTTATTTCTGTGAACTGGATGTACCTTATTGTGAAGGGCACTCAACAGGATGTTTTAGTGTGGGTCCAACATCTTTACTCAAGAAGCAGGTTGCTCCTATGGCGTAACTGTTTAATAAAATTGTGTAGGTTTATTTTACAAACGGTTAGAAGCAATAACTCAGCTACAAGGGTGTCCAAAGTGTGGCTTCGGGGCCATTTGCAGCTTGCAGCTCAAGTTTTGTTGGCCCACTGCAAAGATAAAATAAAATCAAAACAAAAGGCATAAATATGTAATATACTAAGAAAAAGCTAAACATTTGAAACAAGTAACTAATAATAACATTTTGTTTTTAAATATACGGTATATCTATTTTTATCTATATTTTTAAAAAAATATATATATATATTAAAATGGCCCCAGCTCGCTTTGGCTTTTCAGTATAAGGAAAAGTTTGCACACCCCTGGTTCAATGTTTACATTATGTACCCTGGCTGGGGATCGAACCCTCACTCTTTGCTTTAAAAAGGCAAAAGCAGCATGCATCTAGGATCAACATGAGAAGGGGTCAAATATGCCATTTTAATATCCCAGTGGTGACAATCCAAGAAAGGGCAGGTAATAGGATTTCATACAAAGCGCCCTGTCATTCATTTAAGTGACATTTTATAAACTATCTTTGATTTTCACAAAAATACAGAGCAAAGCGCATCCTTTTAGACAAATACATTTGAGCTTACTGATGTTTGTAAATACGGACCAATTTTTTTTTTTAAGAATGGTTGGCAACGAGGGCAGCACGGTGGTACAGGGGTTAGTGCATCTGCCTCACATTACGAAGGTCCTGAGTAGTCCTGAGTTCAATCCCGGGCTCGGGATCTTTCTGTGTGGAGTTTGCATGTTCTCCCCGTGACTGCGTGGGTTCCCTCCGGGTACTCCGGCTTCCTCCCACATCCAAAAACATGCACCTGGGGATAGGTTGATTGGCAACACTAAATTGGCCCTAGTGTGGGAATGTGAGTGTGAATGTTGTCTGTCTATCTGTGTTGGCCCTGCGATGAAGTGGCGAATTGTCCAGGGTGTACTCCGCCTTACACCCATATGCAGCTGAGATAGGCTAAAGCACCCCCCGCCACCCCAAAAAACGACAAGTGGTAGAAAATGGATGGATGGATTGGCAACGATAACGGTTAAGCACCATACTTTGCACACCTCAGGATCCTGATCATCCTCCATAGATTCAGCTTCGTCTTTTAATTCTTGCTCCTGCGCCGACCCTCCTTCCATTTCCTCGTAGGAGGGAGCTTGAGCTTGCTCGCCATGAGTCATCCCAGTGGTTTCCATGCAAAATCCCATTGGAGCATCAGCACAAGATGAATCTGGAACACGATGATGTCAAATTATAAACAGCATGATAAAGAGGACTGTTTTAATACCGATTCTAAGCACATCTATTGATGAATGTGTGGATCACACAACTTAACTTTGTTAAGAGAATACCAAGTTGTGCAAAAAGCACTGAAACGGTCAATGTGCGCACTAAAAGCATAAAGTTCACCTGTAAAGGGCATTTCAGGTTCATACAGAAATTTCACCAAAAGCCAAATAATCCAACTTTATGCGAGTAAATAATCCCATGGAGAAAATAAAGGTGTCACAGCAACAATATTAACACATGTACACTTCAATCAATTAATCTTCATTTATACAGCACGTTTCATGCATTGGCAAGTTGCAACTTAAAGTTCTTTAGACCAGTAAAACAAACAAAAAAACACACACACTTAACACCTCTGTGCTGCCCTGAGAGTAAATCTGCCAGATTCTGGCTATGTTCTTAAAATGATCAAAAACTATTTCTGATATGTGGTATCAAAGTCAGCTCAGAGTCAAAAATCACGCCCAAATGTTTTATGGATTGTGTTGTTTCAAAACATTGTTATTTTGTCAAGTGTCTTTCAGGTCTTTAACCTATAACTAAACCCTATGTTTTGTCATAGTTGAGCTGTAGGTGGATTTAACAACAAGAACATAATTTTATAAATTAAAGAAAACGTTTAAAAGTAAAAAAAAAAACAACTGTGGAGCCAAACAGACATGAACCAGGTAATAGATAAATAGAAAAACTAAATAGAACAACTCTGATGAAGTATGATAAATTGAAGGCCGATGCATTCAACAATTTAACACATACACATTTTAAAAAGTTTGTCAGTTGGTGAGTGGTGTTTTGAATTTTGGACAAAACTATTTAGAATTTTTTTTTGATTGATTGATACTTTTATTGCACAGTTTAGTACATATTTCGTAGAATTGACCACTAAATGGTAACACCCGAATAAGTTTTTCAACTTGTTTAAGTCGGGGTCCAGGTTAATCAATTCATGGTACACATATATATTATCAGCATAATACAGTCATAACACATATTAACATACAAATGGAAGATTCTAACATGAAAAAAATATATGATGTGAGCTACCAAAATAGATTTATACCTTTTTTCTGTTTGCAGCATTCAAATGTGCAAAATGCTCTTTGGTAATGTTGTATCCTTGATGTAGTACTACTGTGAAAACATTTCACCACAAGGTGCGTCTTTTTCACTTTTAAATGATCGCAAAACCTATCTCTCATCTTGTCTGGGCCCTTTGCGCCCTCTCCACTTTGTCATTTGTCTGAGCCATCTCTCTCCACTAGTCCTGCCTCCACACACACAGGCCACCTCAACAGTAGCGCCAGCTTCATCACCAATGGGTGAAATGCTCTCATAAGCGTATTTTACTCATTAACCGAATCCTTAAAGCAATAAAATACAAATTGATGCTTGCACCCCTACTGTGATCTTTGACTTGACGTCTGAAATGCAGTTAAAACCAGTATCTATTGGTCCTTTGTCATTAGGAGACACAGCCATGTACAACTGAGTATCATCCGATTAAAAACAATTGTACCTAATATTTAAACTTGGGGAACCCCACGCCTTATTTCATGGGTTAAGTGAGGTAGAAACATATAACCATACTTAGATGAAAACATCTGTCTGTGAGATAAGAGCGGAATCAGTTAAAATCTGTACCAGAGTTTTTGACACTGCTTCCAACTGTCCAGGGATTAATTACACATATTTATAACCAGATTTTTCTTTAACGTTCTGAGTCTCAGACTTTGATTAAGTCACTTTGGGATATGAGATATGAGACTGAGCAAACACGTTTTTATAAGTTTTCCTTTTGTGCCAGACAGCCTTATTCAATGCAAGTTAATACATTGCACTTATTAAACCAAGGTCCGATTAGCGCAGATCTGTGTCATGCAATCAATGTCAACAGGTTCCAGATGATTTTATACATGTTTTGGCTCTGCTCATCCCAGAACAGCTATCGGACAAACATTTTAAGCACTTTGTCTGTGGTCACTAGTGAAAGGATTGAAGCAAATCATCTAAGTGGACTGTTTGGAGTAACACCTCAGTCATCTACTCCTCAGTCATCTATCCTGAGCAAATCCAAAAATAATGTTTTAGCATTCATTACTTTGTTGGCGAGAAGACTCATTGTGTTAAAATTGGAAGGCAACAGCACCTCCTTGCCACACCTGCTGGATTAAAGATGTTCAGTATGTTCAGTATGAATGGTTGTTCTGCAAAGTTTCAAGAACTGTGCGGGATCTTTCTGAAATATGTAGGAGAGACTGATTTACACATTATTCCAGTTTGAAACACAGTTTAAAAGAGGGTGGTTAATGAGCCTTTTACGCACTTGTAGGTTGCTATCTCTCTCTACGGCCATTCAGGAATGCAGGTGTCTGTGTTTTTATGTTGACATCTGTCTGTGATTTCTTACTTTGTTTTCGTTGTTAGCGGTAAAAAAAGCATTTGATGTATGTTAACCAACTTATGTCAATTGTATGTTTCTGAAAATTAATAAACAAATGTTTGAAAAAAAATAAAACGTACCACAGAGTACCTGTAACAAACTGATCCAAAACCAGGAACAAAAAAAAGAGCATCGAGTACATTTTGTTCTAAAAAAAAAAAAAAAAAAACACGCAAAAACTATAAATATTAAAATTAAATGGAAAGTAATAATAATAGTCTTATTATGTAGTCACATGTGTAGAACAAATACATATTACATAGAATGAGTAAAATGATTGTTACCTGCAAGAACCTCCTGATTTCCTTTTTCAAGTTCGTCCCAGTCAAAAGCTTTGCCCATCTCGGTCACAATCTCAGCACTGACGTGTGTTGGGAGAGTGTGTGTCTCAGGTGGGTGCGTGAAGTAACTAATCCTTCCCCTGAATGGCGTGACACACTGAAATCAACACCATATTGCAGTACAAGCCTTTAAAATCAAACATTTTACGCACCCTGTCCAGTCCATTAACACACTCTTAGCTGCTTTGTCGGTGTCAGGCAGTCCTCCCTTTCTTAGTTTGCCCTGACGTCGCGCCAGCAATGCCAAGAACTCCAGAGCCGTATTAAAGTCGGGGACCCCGTAGTGTTCAATGATCTGGTGAAAATGTATATAATGGCTTCAATACTTTAAATGAAACAACAAATAGTTTGGTGAGGAAACAATATACCTGTGCCTTGTTGCAGCGTCGCAGGATGGCTTCAACTGGGGCAAGTGGATCCACTAGCTGCTCAATTTTGACACAGTTGCGTAGAATCATGGCTGCATCAGATGTGGACGTTGCCATGACGATTCCAGGGCAATCAAGAAGCTTAATGTGCTTGTCTAAATGCACTTCTTGAAGGCACCTATAATGTAGGAAACCCAGAATTAAGGCAATGTATATGCAATGTAAATAATAGGTATAGAGTATAGGTGTTAGTAGCATGGTGATTGTGTAACCATCAACACCAAACTAAATCTCATTCACCACAAATCCATCAGACAGACAAATTAATGATTTGTCTGTGACCCTACCGATAGGCTCCTATCTTGTTTCCCATTTGGTAAACATCTAATAACTATTGTATAACATCTTACGTGAAGTCCATCTATCCATCTTATCCATCTATTGTAGCCTTCTAAAGCTGAACATGTACTTCAGTTGTGAAATACATTACATTACTTGAGTATATCTACTCTGGCTAGGTTTTGAGTTAAAATATTGGGTAGGTTAGGTGGGTTTGAATAATGTTTTTATTCTAGTTGAAGTGATCCGAGATCTTTTAGAATGATGCAAAGTATAACTTTTTAAATTAGGTATATAAATCATTTTTGAAATATAAAAAAAAATGCTAATTTTTGTCACTTTCTTTTGTATTTTACAGCCAAATGAAAATACGAATGAAAGTCAAAACATGGCCGGATAAGAATAATTAGCTTTGCTGTGAATAATGCTATCACAGCATGAGATTTATTGATAATGAATTATGAATAAGTTTTACAATAGTCAAGGTTTCTCCTTAATGTAACAGAGCGAGACGCACAGCCACAACAAAATTGTAGCCGCCACACCTTGAAACTAAGTTTCTTTTATATTAAAACAAATGAAAGTTAGTAACTCTATTTTTAACCTTTATTGCCAATCGTATAATAATAATTGGCTCAATTCCAAGAGGTTTTACCGGCTGTGCAAACACTTTTGTCTCTTTGCTTCCAACATGCAACATTTCCTCATCCTTTTTCAAATGTTCTCAGGCACGGATTGTGTGTTTACAATCATGGGAGAAATTAATATCAAATCAAAACCACACAAACAAGAAATATTACCAGCAGGTTGTTACAATATGAATAGATACATAGTAGAAAGCCAATTATTTGCGCAATATTAACTAAGATTGCACCGAAAATTTGCCGCCGAAAAAAGACTTTGATCACTGAAAACAGCGCTGCTGAAACCGGATGACATAAATGATGACATAGACAAGATGCACACAATTGTATGGAGCGAAGTCAGCTTGTCTGCGATGTGGACGTAACTTTAATATATCCCAGATAGACCCGTGGACATTGTTCTACAAAATGTGCAAATATTAAGAGAACAGAGGCGTTTTTTAAAGAGAGAAAGTCCAACTTGAGCAGCAGCGCCAAGCAGATGTGACATCATGCACGCTGCAGCTAGCTTTTCGTCGGACACATCGAGGGACAGAAATAGAGTCTCTAAGCACGATTACATTTGATAATAACACAATAAAAATAAATGCTAGATTTGTTGTTTGTCTATTTTGATGAAGAAAAAAGAAGTCTCTAGACACTTGAAAAGTTCTCAAAGTACAACAATTGAAAATATATCAAAACAATAATATAAAAATATATGTTAATCCATCCATCCATTTTCTACCGCTTATTCCCTTTCGGGTCGCGGGGGGCGCTGGCGCCTATCTCAGCTACAATCTAATTAATAATGACACAAATGTGTTTCTAAATGAATGTATACATTTTTTAGCCTTTATAAAGATAATATTATCGGAGCAAATATGATGATGTCATGTGACCACGCCCCCAACCTTTGCACAGAATACAGTATGGAAATGTCTCCATTTTTATTGCATCATTTCTATCTGAAGAGAGTGAAGTGATAACAGCTGCATAAAATGACCCGCAAAAGCCTTTTTTATGAAACAATTGCTATAATTTTAAAACATATTATTTTTCAAATCCTCATCATGTAAACTAAGCTTAAACATACATTTTTTCAGGGCTTTTTACTAAAGACTGTTTCTAAGATCTTTTTACATTTTAAACAATTAACCGCTCCAGGCACAATACATTGTAAAAATATTGTCATCAAATAAAGATTTGCTTAATTACTCACTTGGTGACACCAGGAGTAGCACCAACACTACATGCTCTTGCACGTTTTAGACTGTTGATCAAACTGCTCTTTCCCACATTTGGAAAACCTGTAGAACAAATTAAAACATGCAATGATCTCAACC
The DNA here is from genome assembly GCF_033978795.1 of Nerophis ophidion. Classification (NCBI taxonomy): domain Eukaryota; kingdom Metazoa; phylum Chordata; class Actinopteri; order Syngnathiformes; family Syngnathidae; genus Nerophis; species Nerophis ophidion. The sequence goes on from NC_084626.1 coordinate 29,390,861, forward strand.
AATTGCGTTTCAGTGATATTGCCATAGAATTTCCCACACAGATTTTGTAAATTTAAGAATAGGTTAACCACAGACCCACACAAACTACAATTTGTGTAGAAATTAGGTCAGTCGACTCAGTTGTGTTCTCACCTACAACGCCTACCGTGATGGCCGTCTTTATGTCGAGGTTGCGGCAGTAATTAGCGAGTAACTTCATCAAGCAGTCTGCGCCAACACAAGCACTGGTGCTCAGAAGCTCAGTGGTGGCTTGAGTGACTGGTACATTACTGCGTTTCTGTCAAAGCCACGAAGCATAACTAAGCCTTAGTCTGCCATGCTCTCCTAAAAATGTTCAAAATATGCAGAAATGTTTAACAAATACCAAGTTTTTGGACTGTTGTTGAGTCGATGCTTTAAAAGCCACAGTGGGAAACTCATTCCGCAGATACTTGATCCACTTCTCCACGATTTCCTTTGACACCAAATCTAGGATCAGCATAGAACATTCAAATTCAGACATTAGTATTTTAGCGCTTTATGGAAGCATTGTAAATATGATATTCAAAAAGGACATCTCTGGAACTTACCAATTTTATTGAGCACCAACACAATCTTTTTGTTTGTTCCACTTTGAATGACCGCCTGCTCAACCTGAGGACATCTGCACCCAATAGGATCACGTGCATCTAAAACTTCCAGGATCACATCTGCAGCCTCAACTACCTACAAGATAAGGTATGAAAAAAATATTCTACAATAGTTGAAAGTCGATCTAGGCCGATAATCAATAAGTCAATTAATTGAACGATAAATTAAAACAAACTCAATAATTTGGCCAGCAACGATAAACTGCCTTCATCTCTTGCTTTCAAACAGGGTGCAAGAGGTTTTACTCTCTGCATCGCGATCAGCACCTGAGCGCATTCGTTCAACAGAAAAATTAAATGAAGGGAATGAACAACATCTGCAGCTTCAACTATCTGCAAGATAAGGTATGAAAAAAATATTCTACCATAGTTGAAAGTAGATCCAGGCCGATAATAAGTCAATTAATTGAACGATAAATCAAAACAAACTCAATAATTTGGTCGGCAACGAAAAACCTCCACGTTCGCGTGTGTTTTTTTTCTACGTCTTTTGCTTTTTAACAGGGTGCAAGAGGTTTCACTCTCTGCATCGCAATCAGCACCCGAGCGCATTTGTTCAACGGAAAAATTAAATGAATGGAGTGAACCCTCTTGTCAGTCATCCACAAGCTTTGTCTCGGTGGGTGGATGCGGGGCTGCTAGCTTCGACAGCAACAGAGCGTTGCTAGTTAGAAGCACTGCAAGTAAAAAAAATGAAAGGAAAAAAGAAGATTGTGAAGCCAAATGCCCCAGTGTGGGAATATTTTAGATTCAAACCGAATGCGCCAGATTAGCCTATCAAAGCGGACGAATGAGCCAGTAAGCCGAAACTGTAAAGTTATAGCAACAACAAAAAAAAACACCCGGTTTACCAACTGGGGAAAAAAAATACACTTCAAGATGTTCAATATTTATTAGGGCTGTCAAAGTTAACGCTTTAACTTGTGCGATTAGTCATGTATGAACATGGATTATCAGCAATTTATTTCTATCTTATTCCATGCATGTCTTAGTACAAAGATGAGTGAGGAGACTTGACTGGTGTGCCCGCTGGCAAATTTCACTTCAAAATACACTCGAATATAACTTTAGATAGAACTGTTAGCCTCTTTTGAGTAAATAACTGTCACACATTCAAGTAAAACACGTTTAAAAATGTTCCTGTATGACATTCTGACAACAAAATTGTATTTGTGTCAAAATATTGGGGTGTTTATAGTTTACAATATGTATGCAAAGAATTTACTGGGTTAAATCAAAATGCAAGTTTGACTATTCTGCTTAAAAGATTACATTTTTCAACAGCAATAAAATCTAATAAAGTGCATTTTTTGCTAACACAAAAGAGTCATTTTTTTTTTTGTTTACTAATTTTGGATAATAAAAAGTAAAATCTTCCAATTAAATGTTTTTTGCGTTTGAAAGGGTTACTTTCATTATCATTTCATATAATGATTACATTAGAGCTAAAACTGCACTCTTTTTTTTTTTTTTTGATGAAAGTTTTTGGATGTTTTTTAGAGCGCGTTATAGTCGGAATTAGGCAAATACCAATATTGTGAGCTGACTCTTGCTAGCAGTTCTGTAAGAGTTAGAATGCATTAAAAAAAGGTGGTTGTGCTTGTCTGACAAAAGGATTGTGAATGACAGACAAAAATTCCCCCCAAAATTGCAGTTCCCCTTTAAGTTGGCCTCAATATAATGCTGACAAAAATATTGTTTATCTGCAATAATTTGTAGGACACTATATTGTCAAGCAAAATTAATTATCAGTCGAGGCCTAGTTGGAAAGATTCATTATTGAGTGTTGCAATGTGCACAAAGTCGAAAAATACCTTTTTAAATTCTCTGTAATATGCTTTTCTGGAATTCTCAGTTTCAAAGTTGACATGCTTTTCCAAGCTCTGCAACTCTGTTTCCTGTGATCACAAATATGCACGTGTAAATGACAGCAGTTTTTTACAGTCAACAACATTGATGCCAAACTACAGTTGTGCGTGTCCCCCAAACATCCACTGAATATCTACCCTTTGTTCAAATGCTCTTTGCCTCTGCAGGATGTCATTTTGAAAGCTTTGTAAACTCCTCCTCTTCAACAGCTGTTGTTCTCTGGAGATCTTCTGCCTTGCTTGCAACTCTTCAAGCTTGTTCGATGAAAAGAAATGAATCATATTAAGTACACTGTAATAGGGCTAGGCGATATATCGATATATTCGATATATCGCGGGTTTGTCTCTGTGCGATATAGAAAATGACTACATTGTGATGGTCGAGTATATGTTCTCACACAGTTGCTTTTAGCTGCGGGCATTACACTACATGCGTTTCCCACTCTTTCTTGTCTCTCCTTCTCACAGAGACGTAAAAAACAAGCACACCTTCTTACATATGTCACGCGTGCAACGTCACACGGTCCCACGGAGCAGAGACGTAACTACATGGGTAACATTAGCTGTGATGTTAACGGTGCGTTGCAAGTAGTAATACAAGACAGAGAAGGTGCGAATCTGGTAACAAATGAAGGAATAATTAATTCCCAAGAAAAAAAAACACGTCCATTGCCTAGCGGTGGTTTGGCTTCAAGCGGGAATATGTTGAACAATTATGCGGCAAAAGCGTTGCTACAAAAAGTAGCAGCACTGCTAATTCATAGCATCATTTGAAAAGTCACCCTTCAGAGAATAAAGAGTGCTTGAAACTGCATGTCAACATCTCCGTTCGGTGCCGCACCAACAAAATGCCGAAGCAACTATTTCCAGATCAACACCGTATGAAAAAAAATCAACAACAGAAGGAGATAACGTCCGCAGGAACCTACCACAGAACTATTTTGCAACTCATTTTTATTTGACAGTTTTTGAAATATCTTGTGTGAAATCATGCACAGAAGTACACTTTATTTGTTTTTAACTATTGTAGTGGCGTTCTGTACAAAAACTGCACTTTAATTTAGTGTTGTTTTAATATGTCATCTTAGTGACATCATGCACAAAAGTGCACTAATAGCTTGTTTTAAAATGTCTCTGACAATCTTGCACTTTGTTTTGGAAATGACATGAATGTTTGTGCCACTGCTGAACAACTGTTTAATAAATACAGTTTTGGTGAATTGACTTAGTTGTTATTTCTCTCTCTGCATGAAAGTGTAAAATGAGCATATATTGATGCATTATGAACAACAATGTTTTAATGTAGACACAGAATCATCATACTGGTGTGATTATATGCATCAAGTGTTAATTCAAGGCTAAGGCAAAATATTGCGATATATATCGTGTATCATGACATGGCCCAAAAATATCGAGATATTAATAAAAGGCCATATCGCCCAGCCCTACACTGTAGCACTCAGCCTCAAATCAGGTTCAAGTGTCATGGATGTATTACCCTTTGCTTCCTAGTTTCTTCTGGCTTTTTGTCCTTGACTTTTCGCGCTGATTGCTGCTCTTTATTTGTTGTCCTCCCATCTTTAGTCTGCGGAGAGAGAACATGCCAAATGTGTGGTATATTTAATAAGTGAACACATCCTACCTGAGTCAAATGTTTTGAAAAATACATACTCAACAAATGGGTGAGGCTTTGGTCTACAAGTAAATAATTGTATACTTTATTTAAATGATCAAAACTGTATTAGTTATATATGATATAAATATGTAGGTACATGACAATCGACCGCTGACCTAGCTATCATTATTGCTAAGGAGGCGGTTTTGAGGTGATCGTCTGTCTGTAGGGTTGCAGACCCCTGCCTTAAAAGCCTACTGAAACCCACTACTACAGACCACGCAGTCTGATAGTTTATATATCAAAAAAGAAATATTAACGTTGCAACACATGCCAATATGGCCTTTTTAGTTTACTAAATTGCAATTTTAAATTTCCCGCGAAGTTTCCTGTTGAAAATGTGGCGGAATGATGACGCGTATGATGACGCGTGCGTTTGACGTCTCGGGTTGTAGAGGACATTTTTTTCCAGCCCGATCCAAGCTTCAAGTAGTTTGCTTTAATCGCATAATTACACAGTATTCTGGACATCTGTGTTGCTGAATCTTTTGCAATTTGTTCAATTAAGAATGGAAACGTCAAAGTAGAAAGATGGAGGTGAGAAGCGGTGTATTGCGGCTGCCTTTAGCCACACAAACACAGCCGGTGTTTCCTTGTTTAAAATTCCCGACGGTGGAGCTTTACTATGGAACAGAGCGGTCAAGCGAACATGGTTACCGACCACATGTCAACTGGCAGGTTTCGGTGAGAAAACTGTGCTAAAAAGTCGGCTCTTACCGTAGTTATGAGCGGAGCTTGCGTCCTCCTGCAGCTGCTGCGGACTATTACCTTTTCCCACCGGAGACACTGGCGGTCACCACACCCGTGGCCACACCCCTCCGACTTTCAGGTACCATGTAATCTCACTAAAACACTAGTAACACAATAAGCAGATAAGGGATTTTCCAGAATTATCCTAGTAAATGTGTCTAATACATCTGAATCGCTCCCACTGTCCTCGCCTTTTTTTTCTTTCTAGTCCTTCACTCTCAATATCCTCATCCACAAATCTTTCATCCTCGCTCAAATTAATGGGGAAATTAGCGCTTTCTCAGTCCGAATCGCTCTAGCTGGTGGTGGCTATGATTGTAAACAATGTGAGGATGTGAGCGGCCCTCACACTGGTGACGTCACGTGCACATCGTCTGCTACTTCCAGTAACATGTTTTAAGCTTTTCACCAATCTCGCGTACTTTGCAAATTATACATAATTTCCATTGTGCGCAAGCAATTTGCATATCGCAAGAGGAGATTTTGTTTGAAAATGGCGTGACCGTGCAAATGGATGGTTTGAGGACGGCTGAAGAAGAATTTGCGGAATTCTGCACAGAAAGCTACATCGAACAGAAGAAAAACAGCAAAACAGTCTCCCAACACTGCGTAGATGGCATCAAGGGTTAGGTTTTAGGGTTAGTAGCCAGAACATCCAACACAATCAATATATAGCTGGAAGCAATTTCCAAAATTGCCAAAAAGATTGTGCATTATACAAATTGCGCCCATTGATTTGCAAACTGTGCACCACACATTATTCAAATATATAGCTGGAAGCAATTTGCAAAAAGATTGCGCATTATACAAATTTGCAAAATGTGGTTTCACATTTTTCAAATTGCTCACATTGGTATTGTGCCTACAACAAAGGCAAGGCTTTTCTATTAGCGACCAAAAGTTGCGAACTTTATCGTCGATGTTCTGTACTAAATCTTTTCAGCAAAAATATGGCAATATCGCGAAATGATCAAGTATGACACATAGAATGGACCTCCTAGCCCTGATTGAATAAGAAAATCTAATTTCAGTAGGCCTTTAATGGATAATCCAGGACAAAAAAAGCTAATCATTTTTTTTAACATAAAAAATTCATAGCGCTCTTTATTTTTGGGCCAATTTTGCATTTAAATTTTTTCGTCACACATCTAAAAGATGTCATGAATAAATGTAATATAAAAAGTGTGAATGTGAGTGTGAATGCAGTTTGTCTATCTGTGTTTGCGACTTGTCCAGGGTGTACCCCGCCTTCCGCCCATTGTAGCTGAGATAGGCGCCAGCGCCCCCCGCGACCCCGAAAGGGAATAAGCGGTAGAAATGGATGGATGGACATCTAAAAGATGTCATGAATAAATGTAATGTAAAAAGTGTGAATGTGAGTGTGAATGCAGTTTGTCTATCTGTGTGTGCGACTTGTCCAGGGTGTACGCCGCCTTCCGCCCGAATGTAGCCGTTAGGCTCCAGCACCACCCGCGACCCCAAAAGGAACAAGCGGTAGGAAAATGGATGGATGGAATGATAAACCTAATGTTGACACGAGTACACAGTGGTTCTGTAAGTATAGGCTAGCAGTGCAGCTTTAAGACATTCAGAACACGTAAAAAACATAGTATACAAATACAACGTAGCTGGCTAAACGTTTATTAATAAACACAATAATGACGTATTCACTTCAGCAATCCTTCTTTATTGTACCTATTTGTTGTCAGTTAATCGTCAACACAAGTTATCTGAGGTGGACATTAGTCAAAAAGCGCTTACCTTACATTTACCAAGTAAACCAAGACGCTTCGCTCGTTTTTGTTCTGTAAAAACAATATGTTGTAGAATTAATTTCAAATTTGGTTACTTTAGAGACAAAGTTGAAATAAAACGTACTTGATTTAGACATAGCTTCTTCCACATTGACCTCACGTGTGGCTGATGCGCAGATGTGGGCATGCGCAAGATTACTTGCGAAACATCCGGTATTATTTCAAAATAAAAGCAAAAACAAATGGTACTGCACGTTGACGTCCTATAGGTAGACAAAGCATCGACCGCTACTGCCTACCTGCGCTGACGAGACGCAGGGCCGCCATCTTGGAGTGGTGATGCGCTCCACTCAGTGCAATTCATTTGGCAGGAGCAATGAACTGTCAGCGCATTTAATTAATCGTACCTCACTGAATACCACTGATTTTCACGCGTTTTTTGTCATACGTGTAGCTATGATAAAGGACACATGTTTTATTATTCATACTGTGCTCAACAGTAATAGAATATTCTTATATACTATAAGTGACCAGACGTCCGAGATCAAAACTGGGGATATACTCCCAGAGATGGGGGAAAAAAACGGTCAGCTATTTTTAAATTCAAGAAACAATATGATTAGGGTTTATGTATATACATGCGTGTATCTTACATACATACATTTCTCGCGTAACAGCAGCATATGCTGCGTCTACTTATAAGATATCCGTGGTACTGCAAGCATTTTTAGGAGGCCCGAATGACACTTTACATTTTTCTTAATGTCTTTGTTTAACGATTGGTATTACTGGTCTCAGTAATACTATCAATGGTTGTTCTCTTATTGTCTTATTGTGTAATGTATACATTACACAATAAGAGAACAACCAAATTGGCTATATATTTTTTACATACATATATGTTTGTAAAAAAATATATAGCCAATTTTTTATCAAATGTAAACATCTATTTTTGTGTTTTCATACTATATATATATATAAATATATATATATATATATATATATATATATATATATATATATATATATATATGATGATACACATATACTGTGTATATATATATATATATATATATATATATATATATATGATGATACACATATACTGTGTATCATACTGTGTATATATATATATATATATATATATATATATATATATATATATATATATATATACACAGTATATGTGTATCATTGCCTATCGCTCTCATTTTAACTGTGGCTAATTTTTTCAAAGTCTCTTGGAGGAGTTGTTAAAGTATGACCCCTGTTTTTGACCTAAAAATGTCCAACAGAAAGCCAAGATGACCGACTTCCTGTTTTGTTTTCTTTTCAAATATGCGTTCTCGAGATGTTTACGTGCATCCTCTCATGATGTATGTCCCATCAATTTTTGTGACGATACGAAATCTGGTAGCAGGGGGTAATTTTTTGTATTTTTTAATTGGGCGCTGGTAAATCCATTTTGAAGTTTTACGTTCTCCATGTACACCGTCTTCCGGCCAAATGCAACTGGGATAGGCTCCAGCACCCCCATGACCCCAAGAGGGAAAAGCGGTACAAAATGGATGGATGAATGGCCTCCTAAAATATAACATTTTTCTTCTGAGTTGTTGCGCCTCCAAACATTTTTGTGCATGTTAAGGACCTCATAAATGCAATCAAAGTGGGAAAATAATAATAAACAGGGCGATTTTGATAGGGCCTTCACAGTTTATTGCTGCTCGGTCCCTAATAAAAATAATAAAAAAATAAAAATGTGCATGGAAAAAGTTGCGAATGGTGGGTAGAAAAAGTGCTTGTTTTTTATTTAGGGATTTTTTAACTTTTACTTTTTAATTAATAAAATTTACTTAAATAAATCCATCTATCTATCCATTTTCTATCCCGCTTATCTTCATTAGGGCCTATACCAGCTGACTTCGAGAGAGAGGCTGGGTACACCCTGGACGAATCGCCAACCAATAGCAGGACACCTAAATAGATAACCAATTTTAAAAATCTGTGTTGAGATTAATCTTTTGTTAATTTGCAAACAACTCTGTGAGTTAAAAAACAAATACCCCCCAAAATAGATGGAATATGTAGGGGTGCTAAAAAAAATTGTTTTTGTAATTTTTTTTAAAATTACATTTTTCAGGCCATATCCGCTGCTTACTCATATTGTACATGAGCAACCAAAATTATATTTTATAACCGCTAACTTTTTTTGAACAGGTTTTATTGTTATCATAATACCAAATAACAAATTGCGATAATCGGTTCGAATCGTAAATCATGTTGAATCGAGAATCGATTCTGAATTCAATCGCCACCCCAAAATTCGGAATTTAATTGAAACCTCTGTTGCTCAGAAAGGTTCATTATGTCTTCTTCTTCATATATGTTTTAAATTTTCTTGTAGTCAGAAAGTATTTTTGGTATATTAGATGAAATTCAGGTGAGCCTTCTGAAGAAGACAGTCGAAAAATGTCAAGTAAAAATTCCGTCTAATATACCAAAAATAGTTTGACTACAAGAAATTTTGAAAAGTATATCAATCAATCAATCAATGTTTACTTATATAGCCCTAAATCACTAGTGTCTCAAAGGGGTGCACAAACCACTACGACATCCTCGGTAGGCCCACATAAGGGCAAGGAAAACTCACACCCAGTGGGACATCGGTGACAATAATGACCCAGTGGGACGTCGGTGACAGTGATGACTATGAGAACCTTGGAGAGGAGGAAAGCAATGGATGTCGAGCGGGTCTAACATGATACTGTGAAAGTTCAATCCATAATGGATCCAACACAGTCACGAGAGTCCAGTCCAAAGCGGATCCAACACAGCAGCGAAAGTCCCGTTCACAGCGGAGCCAGCAGGAAACCATCCCAAGCGGAGGCGGATCAGCAGCGCAGAGATGTCCCCAGCCGATACACAGGCGAGCAGTACATGGCCATATGAAACCTGTGTTGTTGTAAGAGTCCCACCCCTAATAATTTGGAAGAAATGTTGAACATAGTTGAATGCTGCAGGCATTTTCTTGTTCTCTTTACACCTAAATACCCCAAGTAATGAAAGTTCATCAGTACAACACGCTGACATTTAACATCGAGAAAAGATCAGAGAACAAAGGCTGATTTCTCTGTTTTTAATGAGTTTTTTGTTTGCCAGAAAACTATATTTACTAAAAAAGGGATAAAAAGCAAGCAATGCAATACAATAATGTGTACAAATTAGGATGGCTCCCAGAACTTCAAAAGATAGTGCATGGAGTTTAAGCTGGCGCCACAGAGGAGACCTCTGTCTTCGATGTGGATACTTCCGAACCATCGTCTACCTGTTTGCCAAAGAGCTGCATGATGCATGTGCGGAACTGATGAGAGAAAACAAAATAAGATCAGAAAGTTGGACAAAGTCAGTCATTGTTGATCATGATGATGATGTTTCAACCTGTCGATTCATGAAGACATAGATGATTGGGTTGTAGATGGTTGCGCTCTTGGCAAAGTAAGCGGGCATGGCAGCAGCAAGAGGATGGAAAGCATATCCAGGATTGGCTGCAGCAAAGCAGGCAAAAAAGGTGTAGGGTCCCCAGCATACCACATATGCCACAATCATGACAACAACCATCCGGGATACTTCTCTCTCTGCTTTCTGGGTGGACTCAGATTCCTTCTGCTGCATGGCAACCTGTGGCAAAAAAGATGGACGTACTTAAAGAGATCCATGATGCATATGCAAGCAATCAAACAAACTTACAGTTCGAATAGCCCACCACACTGCCAGGTAGCAAAGAATGATGATAGCCAGAGGGATTATGCAACATGTAATCATTAGAACAACCATGTAGGACTGAACACCGGGGTCTTCACTTCCGCTGAACACATCAGGTCCGCAAGAAGTCTTCAACCCATGAGGCCAGTACCTGATGCACGAAAGGTATATGTTTTTGCAGCCCAGTGAAGAAATACAACCAAATGGAGAAGGAACATGTTATACCTGCTCCATCCAAAGATTGGAGGAGCACACCAAACAGCTGACCAGACCCAGGAGAACACAATTCCACCTGTGGCCCACTTGGCATCAAATTTAATATTTCCAAAGGGTTTGCAAACCACAATCCATCTCTCCCAGGAAATGATAGTCAAGGACCAGAGAGCAGTGATACCTGTGTAAGAAGTATAGTTCTCAATTAAGTAGTTTTCCTTGAGAATGTTTCCATAACAACTGGGAACACTTACCACACACTGAGACTGTGTAGCCCTCGAAGATGCACATTGGGTGTCCCAAAATAAAGTAACCAAAAAACTGGTTACAAACACTAATAGTGCTTGCAAAAACAGTTTCTCCCAGATCAGCGATAGCAAGATTGACCAAAATCCAGTTGAGAGGGTGACGGAGTTTCTTAAACTTTGCTGTGGCCACCAGTACGAGACCGTTGGTGAATACGGATAAGACAACCACGATTAACATCCAGACGGTGGAGGCATTGTAAACCCATCGAGGAGCAATGTGGTAGTTAGGACCTTCGAAGGGATCTGAGGAATAAAGAATAAAGTATAGTATTAAGTAGTCCCAAAGCCTTTACCTGATCTGTTTGGAACTGTCATGTCTCTAAATTCAAGTATGTTAGTACACAACAGCCACTAGTCAATGGAATACACGTCAAACTGATAAAACTAAATTGAGATTTTTTTTTTTTGTATTTTAGCATTACTAAGAATAGTAAACACACCACGCAAACATTGAACTCTCAAAAATCTGTTGCCACTATTCCCATAATTTTTTTTGTAAGGAGTCATTAAAAACCCAAATGATGGAAAACATAAAACCAAACCTCTGGTATGATTGCTGTTTGTATAAGCGAAGGCGGATCCCCTTGTTGTATCTTCGTGATATCGCCTGGCAGCAAACACTGGTTTATCCCAAGCCTGTGCCATCGCCATGATATCACCAGGAGCACCTCAACAAATGCCCTTTCTCATCACTTCCACCCCTTGACTTTAGCTTTTATACCTCTGCTTTCGAGAACTCTGACAGGATTAGGTCAAAATCAAATTACGGTCCCTGGGTGCCCCCTTGCTGCTATCCAGAAGTCAATGAACCTCAGATGTAATTAAAACCATCAGCTAATTGGTTTAAGACACAAAATGCCATAATAATCTTGTCCGAAAGCGGATTTATGTACACTCACTGATGAGATGAGGATTAAGTGAAAGATCTTTGAATATAATGTGCAATAAATGTTCTCCCACATAGTAAAAAACAATGAAAAATAAATATAGGACAAGGTTCAAGGTTCAAAGTTCAAGTTTTATTTGTCACATGCAGACTACACCACAGTGAAATGCTTTTTTCCATGCTCTTCAGATATTGCGTACAGTGGGTTCCAAACACTAGCTGCAGAATCTAATACACTAAATACAAAGAAATACACTAATACAACATTTAATCTGCATTTTTGATACGACATCCGGATCAAGAATAGCATAGCATATCATAGCGATAAAAACATGACACTGTTATTCAGTTAATTTGTGATGGAAATGAAGATGGCAATAAAATATGTTGCTGGTATAGTAACAGTTTTTGTTGTTGACATGTGACAGAATGCAGACACCTATAATCTCCCCGGAAACAGAGTTAAACTCGGAGCAGGATTGCACCCCCCCCCCCCTTTGATCCTTTACACTCGCGTCATCGTCCTCAAGAAGAGGGCACAGTAAAGGTGATTAAGGCATCGTGATTTATGTGGAGCAAAAGACACTTTGATAGGAATGGAGTAGAGAAAAAGACTGCTCAAAGCCTCATGGTTCAGGGAGTCCCCAGTAGGTTGCTGTTTCTGTAAAGCAGATCATCCTTAGAAATTTGGTTCCTTTGTGATACCCAAACACATAATTCATACGATTTTATTGATTCAATACAACAAATAAAATAATAAAACAAAAAAACAAACAAACTCAGATTATGTTTGTGGCTACCATTGCATACATTGTATTAACATTTAAACAGTCAAAAAGGACAACGTGAGGCACACCTTGGATATCTAAGCAATCCAAGAGCTGTTTAAACATGCTGACTTGACACAGATGTTTGGCCTTTGCCTTTTTCTTGGAATGGTTTTCCTCGTGTGATTGCTTGCAGTTACTTGTGAACTCCCAGGGAGTTGCTGGTTCCAGCAGATGGTCTCAAAGGCACTTTTGAGCACCATAGATAGGTCAGAATGGCGACAAGAGTCGGGAAAAATTGCAGTTTTGGCAGCATCAGGCTGAGAAATAGAATACAATGAAGTGATGCAAAAATTACCTGGCATTATGTTGACT